>NW_018228841.1:382544-418621 GCF_001263595.1 Phalaenopsis equestris
TATATAATTTTGAGAGGTAGTGCTTTAATTTTAAAAATACGAGACTGAATTGATCTCATATATTTAATATTTTAAATGTTCAAGCACAACATTACCAGCGATGCACCTATCCCGAGGAATAGACACATTACTCAATGGAGAGGCTTGTTACTCAATGGTGAGGCTTGAGTAAAAAAATTAAGTAATTTATACCTTTGTTTGGTCTGTAAACCATTTATGTTGATAAAAAAGTTCCCCTATCTAATATAAAATATTAGATAGGTTTTATATTAGTAGGGTTCAAGAGTTTCATATAAGGGCAAGCCCTTATAGTTAATTACATATTAGACAACCAAAGTTACCAAGGAAAACTCTCGATTTAGATCAGAGGTACTTGTCTTCAAGATTTTCAATGTTTAGAGTTTTCAAGATCAATCATGAACTATTCAAATGGGAATAAATCAAAGATAAATAATTATTGTAGAATTAAAAGAAAGAAGGTAGGGGATGTCACAGCTATAGAGGAGAACCTCAATAACTTTCCGAACTATCTTATGGTTTGGCTTCTATTTCAAAGAGATATTATTAGATGTTCCATCTTTTCAATTTTATTATTTGGGGCTCATATGAATGATACCAATATTGCAAATAGACTAGGAAGATAAGAGGACTTACATTGTACAAAATGATAACCTCTGATCCTAAAGAGAGTTAGAACTTATACTGCTTAGAATGACTATGCAAGAACATAAAGATAAGTTGAGGATTTACACCGTGCTAGATGAAATACTTGGAGACCTATGGCTTGTTGTTTTATTATAAGGAAATATTTGCTCATGCAAACCCGTTTGCTCTCTCAAAGATGTTCTTCTGCATGCCCTCATTGTGTTGCCCACAGTGTTTGCACTGAGCTCCTTGTTGAAGTAACAATTCCAAAGTTTAAGGATTCACAATTTAACAGTGTATATGTCAATGTTTTCATTTTGTTATTGTTTTTTTATTAAATGTTTTATTTGGGAGAATTTTAATTTAATTGGAGCGTCACCAGTTAGGATCTCACGGTTCCCTCATTCCGGAAACACTATTTTTGTTTGAATTTACTTAGCTTAAAAGAGTTGTTAGCCTCATCTAAACTAGAGAGTTCTCATTAGCAACAGTGATTTATCTCATTCAAGAAATCCTCAAAAATCCAAAAGAGGTGATTTAAGAGTGTTCAATAGGTTTTAAAGTTTATTTATGTTTTGGAAGTGTCTTTTTTTGTTTTTTATTTTTGTTTAGTTTTGCATGTAAAGTAAATAAATGCAGGTATAAAATGCTGTAAGGTAAATAAGAAAATTGTAGTACATGGATTTTAAATGCATACCTGGGCCTCCGCTACCGCTACATGGATAGTAGCATAGTATAATTACAAAAAAATTTAATGAATTGCAGAATAAGAAAAAATGAAAATCTAATACACAGGGTAGCAAAACTAATCGAAGCAAAAGTACAAATAGGCAAAGCAAAATCCGTAGTCACATATGAAAGACTGGGACTAAGTGTAAGACATTGGTGAAGGTGAGGGCTCAAAGATGGACTGTGTGCTTCCCAACCTTGGGTAAGAGCTACCAACTCGACAATCTACGGAGGGTAGTCCTTAGCTTCGATCTAAGTGACTAGTCGTGGACCTTTGTAGGTCTTATCAAAATTCTTTAATTTTTCATGCAAAAGTTGTTGTTATAAATTTCCATACAGAGTTCACTTTAACAATCAAAAGAAATCTTATCCTTTTATTTTTTTAGATATTTTGTAAAGTAGTGTAGTTCAGAGGCTAATCACTCTAATCCGGCTAGGGCTACTGACAACCTAAGAGTATCGAGGCAACAATCTCACAAAGAGCTGGTGAATAGTATCATCAGAAGATACTATTCTAGTAATCCTACTTTGTATCCCTCATTTAAGCACACGTAAGAAATGTCATCATCACTCTAGTCACCTAGACATTAGACTTGCACCAGTGCGATGATCTGTATGTGGCCAAAAAAAAAAACCCAAATTTCTCATAAAAACTTAAATACCTTAGAGAAAACTCAAGTCCTTGAGCATTGGGTTATTAATATAGGATAAATAATGTAGGGTATTTCTATTAATTTTGGTGAATTATTGGGTCCCAAGATATAACTTGGTGGATCCCTAAATACTTTGAGGATTTTTTTCTTCATCAAAGCATAAAAATTTCAATTATCCTTCAAAATATTCAAAAGATTGCAAAAGTGTTGAGACATAACCCTAAACAACTTTTAAAACCCTCTGAATCATTTTGATTTCGCATGAACTTATTATGTTGCTTATTCATTCATCATTTGGTTAAGATTTAGTAATGATATTTTAACTTGTGCTCAGTGAACCTCTCAATGTTTTAATCATTCCATGAGAAATATAATTAAAAATTTGCTCAATGTTTCTCTTTAAGAATTAAGTGAGTAGACACCTTTAAGTGTCTATATGATCATTAAAGGGATCCCTACTCCTCCTTCACTACTAAGTACTTAAACATTCATGGGTAGATTTGCTATCTTGAAAATATATTAAGTGAAGTGCACCTGATCCTTACTGAAAGATAAATTCATCATTTAACTAGGGAAGTAGGGCCTCTAATAAGTAGATTAACTATTCCTAACACAAGTTCTTCACCTCAGAATCAGCTAATTAGATTGACTTTCAAACCCCAATAATTTACGAAATTACAATTTTACCCATTTTGTAAAGAAATGATGAGTTGGTTTCTACTTTTTTATGCCATTATATTCCAATCATTTAAGAGAGTTCATTATGATCAACATTGCCCATTTACCCTTTAGTTTCACCTAAATTTTAATTAGGGTAGGGAATCCCATAATTACTATTTTGCCCTTAAGGTTTTCCACTTCAAAATTACTTAAGTTAAGCTCAAATGACTTTAAAATTTTATTGCCATCTCACTTATGAATATATTAAGATATTAAAGGAGAATTTGTTATTTTTTCTAATTTATATATAATTTTCATAATTATTTTAACTCGAACATAATAATTTTTTAAGATAATTAAAATAACAAAGTAAAATAAACCTTTCGTGCTTAAGAAAATTATTGGAGGTTCAATTAGGTCTGAGGACCACTAGGAAAATTTTAAATTATATTTTAATTTTTTTAAATGATTTATAATGAGTAAATAAATAACCAAAATACATTTTTATTCTTAAATTTCTTTTTATTTTAATTTTCTTAACTCTTTTGACCTCAATGAGCTTAGAGAAAATTATGTTGCACATTTCTTCTATTTATCTTATTTTGAATCATTTTGTAAGGTATAAAATAAGCCAAAAACAAAGTTTTTTTTTTAAGCTCAATTTTATTTTTCTTAGGTGCTCTTGCTCACAAAGAACACCCCAAACCACTTTTTATAATTTTCTTAATTTTCTTAGGTGCCCTTGGTCGCAAAGAACTCCCCAAACCCTTTATTTTTTCACCAAAAACAATTTTTATGACCTTCAAATTTTTACAGGAGCCTCTTGAGGAGATTAGACTCAATTTGGCTCAATTGGTAATTATTTGAGTTTTATTTGTATTTTTCTTAATTTTGGTAATTTTCTTAATTTTAAGTAGGAAAATATGTCTTAAATTTTTAAGATTAAATTTTATTTTTCTAAGTTCATCTTACCACAATGAATCTAACAACACAAGTTTAATAATTTTCTTACATATATATTTTTTTATAATTATTTTAAACAAAAAATGGTACTTTGCATTGAAAATTAGGGTTTCCAATGTTATAGGTGCTATTTGAATTTTTAAAAATCAAAGAAAAACCCTAGTCATGTGAGGAATGAACCCTCCAAATTTCATAATTTTATGATCAATATTTAGTTATTTATGATTTAAACGATTTTCAAAGTATTTAATTAATTTAAAAATAAATATAAAAATTATTTTTATTTTTTTTCATTCACATTATTCTCTTTTGTTTACTAAGCATAGAGGTATTTTTATTTTATTTTTAGTATTTTCTATACCAAGTTATGATCTATAATTTTTATGTAATTTTTTAAATTAGAAAATACCCTAATTTGCGACACATCTATGTCAAACTCGGCGGCTTTGAAAGTACACGCGGCGCGCTTCGATTCAACGTGACCATCCGTGTCAGCTACTGACTTGGCTACTTTTCACGAATCATTTCTCATCCGACACGATCTCAGCTGTCCAGTCGATACACGTGGGATTCAATGGCTCCTAGTCATCGTCCCAAACACATCCTAACCTAAGAACCACTCATTTTATAACCCTAATTTCTCACTCTTATCTTAACAAAATCACATGGGGTTTGTTCTTAAACCTTCATCTAGGTGAGACAAACCAATCTATATGGCTAATCAAGCATGAAATTAAGATATACTTCACAAAGGTTGAAATCAAGAGCAAAATTGGGTATTTTGGTCAATACCTTTATCCAGGAGGTTTAGCCTCAATTGGATGGTTGTAGAAGCTTTCTTAAAGTCTCACAAGGGAGTTCAAAGCATCACCTTCCTCTAGGATGGGTCATAAGTAGGATTTTGATCAGAGGGTGGTGCAGCCTTGGTCAAAGACTATAGCAGAGTGTTTGAGAAGGGTCAATTTCAATGGGGAACTTCCTCTCTTGCCTAAAGAAGCTTTTAGATGGGTTAATTTGAAGTTTTGCGAGGCTTGGTGGGATGACCATGAAAGGTCCTATATTTGAACTTCAAAAATGAGGGCAATGTAGTGGGAATTGGGGCTGGAAAATGGTGGAGATGAGCTTTACAGGGTTGCTAAAGGGTCTGGAAGAATTTTGCCAAAGGTTTGAGCACACTTCTCCCTTTAGTTGTGGGGGTGCTTAATTTAAAGAGGGGGCCATGTCTGCCATCAGGGCAAGCCATGGTGTTCAAGGGGTTATCTTCCTGTATGACGCAATGGCCAATGACAGTGAGGCAGCTCAAGCGAGTTTAACTTTTGTTTTTCCCCAATTGGGGCCTCTCAATTTTTGCAATTTTTTAATGACTGAGGTGTCTATCTAGCCAGGGCAAGGTCACCACCAAGTTCAGGGAGGCCAGAAAGGTTAAGTGGTTACTTCGATTTGGTCCCAAGGAGGCTCCAGTGCCATAATCCAATGGGGAAGTGAGGTTTGGGTAAGTTAGATTTTTTGGGCATTAAACCAAGGCTTAGATGTTGCATGAAAGTGGCAAATCCAAATGAATGAGGAAGAGTGAAGAGTCACCTCCACTTGCTAAATTTGGTAATATTGACCTCATGATGTCAATGGAAGGCTCCATGAGGCATGTCATGACATGTATGAGGCCATGGAGGTGTTTCATTCAAAAGGAAATTAGGATTTCATGAATTTTAAATGAAAAAAGGTCAACATGCCCCATTTGGATAAAATTTCATGTACATGTATGGTATGCTTGGTATGATGCCATGATGGAATGATTTAAATTAAAGTCAGATGATGAAGAAGGGATTTTTTCATGCAAGCTTAAATTGGGCCTTTTCAAATTAATTCTATGGGATTTCAAAAATGTATATGAGTGTGGGCTTTTGAGGTATGCATGGCAGATTTGATCTTTGATATTGATCATGGGCTAATAAAATTGGGTTTGGATTCGATTTCAATTGGCTATATACATGACGAAGTTTAGGGTGGATTTCAAATTGGAGAAATTTGAAATGAATTTGGTGGAAATTGAGGGTGATTTGGGGTTTTGATCCTTTAGGGGCAATTTGAGAAATTTGATCAGTTTTTGTGAATTTGGGTGCAATTGAGGTCAATGTGTGGTTAGGATTAATTTTGAGGATGTTTCGAGTGAATATGGAGATTTTATGAATTTTTGGAGCAAGAAGGGCATTTGGATAATTCTGGGCAACTTGGGGGCATTTTGAAAATTTTGTGTAAAATTAGGTATTTTGATTAATTTGAATGAATCAGGGTGGTTTGATATGATTTTTGACTGCGAATTGACACTTGGGGCAACTTTGGGAAAATTAAGGTTTTAGGGTTATTTTCGTAATTTTAGTAAAGTTTGGGGTAGAAGGTTAAAATTGGGTGTTTTGGTGAAATTGGTAGTCATTGAAGATGCTAATCACAATGTTGCCCTTTTGATACCATGAGATCAATGAGAGCCCATTTTGGATCCTCCATGCTTTGGTCCTACCCATCCTAGGCAAAGGCTAAAGGCTTTGGGATCACCCATATGAGTTTCCAAAAGACAGAAAAAAAGTTAAGCATGACTTATTTTAGGGTATTGGGAAAGTGTGATAGTGATGGGTTTAGGTGTGTGTGTAGATAAGCTTGATCAAGACCAAGCCACTTAGTGCTAACCCTAAGGTCTGACAATCCTATGGTGACTCCTCTTAAGCTCCCTTCTACTGGTTCCATCCCAATATGTGGTAGAGGGCAAAAACCATGTGACATGATTAAAAATATTCAACTTATATATATATATTTAATGTCATATTTAATGATATTTTACTTTAAAGAAAGGTACTTTCATGTTTTTGTTGCGGGCATGCTAAGTTTAGACATTTGGAGCTTAAAGGAAGCAAATAGGAAGGAATTTTGAGGCAAAAGCCGACTCATTATAAGAATTGAACTACCCCCTAAGTATCTGATTTGTCGCTTAAGCGCCAAAATTCAGGATTGCAATGGCACCTAAGCACCTGATTTAGTGCCTAAGCACCAGAATCCAGAGAAGGCGGCGCCTAAGCGCCATATTCTGGCACTTAGGTGCCAGAAATGGTTATTCCTCTAAATTCATTAAATTTTGATGGATATTTGAAAGGATGCCAAAGGAAACACTTTGAAATTTGGCCCTACATTATAAAATAGAGATTTTAGGCCATAAATCAAAGGGGTGTGAAAAAGGTGTACGGGTGAGAAAGCCTTAAGGAAGACTCTAAGAGTTGTAAGAGGAGAGAGAAAGTGAAAGAATTCTTCTTCATTACATTTTAAGAGAGAATTAAGTGATATTGTAATAAGAGAGTGATTAAAAGTACTTCATAAGATTTTCTTGGGATAGGAGATTGAGATAAGTTGTTTTTTTTTTATTTTCAGTTGTAGAGTAAACCTGTTTTTAAATGTATATAAAAATCCATGTTTTGTTGTATCTTCCTCTTGAATTATGAGTTGTTTGGTTTGTCCTTCTCCTTATAATGTGATATAGTTATGTGAAGAATCTAAATTGTTTCAAAATGTTTTAAATTCTTAATTGTGATGATTCAAACTTTGAACTTCATTTACTTATCAATCTTGCCAATTGATTTCTTAAAATTTGTTGTGAAAACATACGATTCAAGAGGGCCATGCTTCATACAACTAAGTAAGAATCACTTTTGATTTCATGGATGAGAAAGTAGTCCATGGGTTTGAGTCCAAATAAATAAGGAAATATACTTTGTCGCACATAGAATTGGAAATTTTAAGTTGACATATAAAAATCCTCAGTTTGTCCAGGTGTTTGGAAACTAAAGGGTGATGTTAGCCCATAGGTGAGAGGAACGTAGGAACTCTAAGGTGAGAGTTTGGTATCTTCCCAGCCTAACCGCAAATTTTTGGGCTAAACTCTGGAATAGCCATTGTTCTTTTTCACTTGTAAAGAGGATAAAAAATATAATTGTTTCTATTTGGCACAATACAATTTAATAACAATTTGGACACTTCACTGACTATAACCTCATTGTAAAGGGGAAAGATACTTTCTAAAATTTGAATCCTTCATTATAAAACTTATATTAGTTAAATTAAATTTAACTTTAAAGTTTAGATATTAGTGTAGTAAACATAGTACCATAGCTGTTTAATACAAACCTCAACCTGGTATCGTACTTAAGTTTATTATAGTTTTGATATTGTGTCTTTGTGTTATTATTATAAGAATTTCCACTTCCTGTGGGATCGATACTTAGGACTCCATTAGAGCCCTTTATTATTTGTGCAATATGTATACTTGTGTTTGTGATCTATTGACTATTTAACATTGAAAAAATATCTATTAATTCACTAGGAGTGGCAGCTTTTAAAGAGTAAAAAGAGAAACTGATACCAAAGTAAACTTTTATAGTGATTGTCATATGTATTTCCTAGTCTCGCTGTCATGTGTGTTAGGGTGTTGAAAATGTTACTAGCATAAAATAACCCGCATCAAGTTTTTGGCGTCGTTGTCGGAGAGGTAACAAAAAATTACTTTCTAACTTAAAAGATCTTATTGGAACTACAAGAATTATTTTTGTCCAGTAAAAAATATATAAGTTCTTATGTGAGAGTTTATTATTAGACTTGCTATTTGTGTTTGTGTATGCTGATGCACATATTTATTGTGCACTTTTTTTGTAAATATTTTTCAATATTAAAAAGCACACACACGTCAGTACTAATAATAAATTTTCAATTCAAATCCAAATAAAAATAACTTTAATAAGAAAAAATTATCTTTGAAAATCTATAAACTGCCAAACCTATAATAATTATGCAAGTATACGCATCACTCAAGTAATAAAAGACTTTAATGGAGTCCTAGATATCGATCCCACAGGGAATTTAGCAATGTTTATGAATAAATTCTTATGACTAAAATGTAAAACACAATTAAAACTTCAAAACGTAAGTACAAAATTCAAATCTAAACTAATTAAGTGTATGCTAAATAAAATTTAGTTAAAAGAACTAAGTTAACTAAATTAATTTCTAAACTTCAAAAGTAAACTTATGAAAACTAAAAAAAGTTTGTGATAAAGAGTTCAAAGTTAAGAAAGCAGTCTTCTCCTTTACAACGAGTATATGGATTGTGAAGAAATTAAAATCATTCATATAATTTCCTTTTATCCAGTGATTTGCTGCCCCTTCCTTATATCAGATAGCTCCTTTTTGTTGTTTTGAGAGGTTGCCTCCTTTTATAGGCTCTCTTTCTTTTCCTTTCTCTTTGTAACAGGTTTACTTTAATTTTAATGAATTGGAGCTTGGCTCCTTACTTATATATATATATATATATAATTGTGTTATTCCAAATAAGAGCAATCTTATTCTTTACCCTCTTTCAAGTGCATAAAGAATATTGACTAATCCAAAGTTTGGACCATAATTTTTTGGTTACATTAGGAGGATTCCATCTCTCACTCCAGAGCTCCCAATTCTCCCTTGACTGAGAGCTAAAAATCTTACATTAGTTTCTAATCAACTGGACCGAATTGGAGATTTTAATTTGTCACCTTAAAATCTCCAATTTTTGCATCCAATAAATTATATTTCCTTATTTATTTGCACTCATCCCCATGGATAACATCCTCACCCATGAAATTGAATATGACTCTCACCATGATATAGAAATCTTATCATTTTCAGATCATATGTTTCTCAACACAAATCTAAACACATTTTAATATTTCAATTGGCCAGGTCAAAAAGTAAATGAAGATTGGAGTTCAAATCATCACAAATGTTTGACATTTAAAACCATATAAGAGAAAATCAATACTTCACAAAACTATATCTCAAATTAGGGAGAAGGATAAAAAAGACTGCTCAGAATTCATGAGAAGGATACAAAAACACATATTTCATATATAAATCAAGTTTACAAAATAATGAAATAAAAGACAACTTATCTCACAATCCTTTCCAAAAAAATCTCTGGAAGTTCCCTTTAAGCACTTTCTCTCTTTACAAGCACTCTCAATTCTCTCTTAGAAGTCTAATGAAGAAGAAATCTCTTAATTTCTCTCTCCTATTACAACCCTTGAAGAAAATCCCCAAGTTATTCACTCTCTCTCTTACTCGCCTCTCTTTCTTCACCAACAAAAACACTTCTTCCAATCCCTTACATGCCACACTCTTCTTTCTCACGCCACCACACGCCACATTCTTCTTTCTCATGCCCCCAGCTTATGCCTTGGACTTCCTTCTCTTTTATTAGAGCCTACCTCCCTCTAAAAAGAATTCAAAATTCCATCCAAAATTCTCTCCAAAAGTCAAAACTTTTGAATTCCAAAAGACATGTCCATTGATTCGAGAGACATATCCTTTCATTAGAAAACCTTCCAAAGTGTCTAGTTGAATTGAATAACTTTATGGGGCATTTGAAACATTTGGACATTCAAAATTTGTGCAAAATTTAACCGGAACCACCTTAAATAATCAAGTGTCATCTCTGGCACCTCAATCACTAATTTTGGCGCTTCAGGCACCAAGTTACTTATGTCCGTGTTGTTTTTGGTTTTGGCGCTTCAAGCGCTGATTCTAGCGCTTCAAGCACTGATTCTAGCGCTTCAAGCGCTAATTCTGGCGCATCAGGCACCGCCTCTCTATAAAATGGCTTTTCAAGCACCAAGTGTAGCACTTTAGGCACCATCTCTCTATAAAGTGGCGCTTCAGGCACTAAAATCACAAAAATCACTATTTTGGCTCCAAATTTCATCCTTTTTGCTAATTTTTTCTCGAAATGCCTAAAATTGATATACTCGCAACAAAAAACATGAAAATACCTTATTTAAAGTGCAATATCACTAAAAATAAGAATAAAATATATACTTTAAATAACATATTATTTTGGTGTATCATATGCATAGTTTAAAATCTATAGGATTATTACCTTATGATTCTGAATTAGAAAGAACCATAAGAAAAATTTGAAAACAATAAAATGAATTTAATAATTTGAAAAAAAATGGAAAACAACTTAAATAATCAATTTATTGAAAATGAACATCAATACGTACCTTTAAGAGACTATGTTAATCCAACAGTAGATGAAATACACCTGACTATACAAACTCCTATTGTAGTTATTAATTCATTTAAACATAAACCTATTATTATCCAAATGGTACAAAATAATTAGTTTGGGTGAACACCATCTGAAGATCTTAACTTGCATCTTGCTAGTTTTATAAAATTGTGTGCTACATTTAAACATGACGAAGTGTGAGATGATGCTGTCAGACTTAGAATTTTTCCTTTTTCATTAAGAGGTAAAAGTTGTGATGTGGTTAAATTCATTAGTACTTGTATCTATCATAACTTGGGGAGAATTATCTCATAAATTTTTGGCTACTTATTTTCCACCATAAAAAATTGCTAAGCTGAGAAACGATATCACATCTTTTTGTTAGTTTGAAAAGGAATCGATATACAAAGCTTCAGAATAATTTAAATATATCCTTAGAAAATGTCCACACCATGCTTTACCTAACTATTTAATAATTCAAAAATTTTTAAATCAATTAACGAGCTCTCTTAGATCTATCATTGACGCTACTGTTGGTGTTTTATTAATGTCAAAATCATTCGATGAATCATATACTTTAATTGAAGGGATGGCTACTAATAACTTTCAATGACCATCTAAAAGGGTAAATCCTAGGATAGTAGCCAGTGTTAATGATTCTAATGCAATTTTTATATTGGCTTCTCAAATTTCTATAATATCAAAGAATATAGATCAATTTGGAATGAATTTATCTCAAGCACCTCTTGTGGTTGATGAAAATTCATTGGGACAAATGATATATTCTCAATCATTTAAGACTTTGAATGTAATAAATAATCGATAGAATAAACTGTATTCTAATTATTATAATCTTGGTTAGAAACATCACCTTAATTGAAGTTAGAATAATATCATAATAGTGCAAATCTGCAATGGAGAAAAAAATTAAGTGCACCCTTCTGGAAATTTAATCAATCAGGGAAGTACTAATTATCAACCTTATTATCATCCCGTTTTTAATAGAAACATACAATTTAAGAAAAATAAATTATCTATGGAGGAAGTAGTGTTGAAAATGGGTAATCAATTACAAAATCTTGGAACCAGAATGAAAAATATGGAGAATCAATTGAGACAAAATTCTGCTGCAATTAGCAATAGGCTTCAAGGAACTCTTCTGAGTAATGTCGAGATTAATCCTAAAGAACAAAAACAAGAGTAAATTAAGGCTATTCAACTAAGAAGCAGAAGAGAAGTCAAGAAAAAAATTCAAAAAGAAATTGAAATTGAGAAAGAAGGGGTGGAAATTGAAAAACCTGAGAAAGAAGTTTCTTAAGATTTAGAGTTAGTTTCCTATTACATCAATGAAGATTAGAGTAGAAAAACCACCACCACCCTTTTCTTACAGAATGAGACAACAAAATCAGGATAAAAAATTATCAAAATTCTTGGAAATATTTAAGAAATAAATCATAACCATTCCATTTTTTGAAGCTCTGGAATAAATCTTAAGCTATGTAAAGTTTACGAAGGATATACTTATTAAAAATAGAATTTTAAAGATAATGAGCTATTGCACTTAGTGAGGAGTGTAGTGCTATAGTTTAGAAAAAGCTTCCTAAAAAACTTAAAGATCCAAGTAGCTTCACTATTCCATGTTATATAGGAGAGAGATTTTATGAAAAAGCTTTATGTGATTTTTAAGGCAGTATTAACCTTATGCCGTTATCTATTTTCAAAAGGTTAATTTTAGGAGAGATTTCCCATACTATGGTAAACCTTCAGTTTGTTGGTCATTCAATCACCCATCCTAAATGAGTTGTAGAAGAGGTATTGGTAACGGTTCATAAGTTTATCTTCCTGGTGGATTTCTTTGTGTTAGATATGGAGGAAGATAAAGAAAATCCAATTATTTTAAGGAGACCTTTTCTTGCCACTCGAAGAGCTGTGATAGATGTACAAAAAAATGAGTTAACCATGAGAGTCAATGATTAAAAGGTTACATTTAATATAGAAAAATCAATGAAATACCCATCAAAAGATAGAGATGGTGAATGCTTCAAAATGGAAATTAGTGATCATTTAAGTAACTATTTCTCATATAATATTAAAGAGAAAATTGGAGAAGAATATTTGAAGCATAATGATGAGGATTAAAGGCGAAAAAACTTAATTGAAAAAATTAATGAAGATTTAGATTATGTTCGGGAAAGATTTGAGCTGGTTGACACTACAAAAAATTGTAAGAATCTTGTTCCTTCAATAGAAACACCTCCAAAACTTGAGATGAAAATACTTCCTACACATTTAAAGTATTCTTTTTTAAAAAATTGTTTACATTAACTGTTATATTATTTTTAGAATTAATTGAATTACAAGAGCAAAAATTACTGAAAACTTAAAGAAAATATAAAAAAGCCTTTGGATGGACATTAACTATATTAAAGGAATTATTCCATCGATTTGTATGCACAAAATTTAATTGGACGAATATCATGAACCAAAAGATGATCCTCAAAGAAGGTTAAATTCAATGATGAAAGAAATAACTAAGAACGATATTTTAAATCTGTTAGATACTGAAATCATTTATCCTATTTTGGACAGTTCTTGGGTTAGTCCAACTAACTGTGTTCCTAAGAAATGAGGTGTGATTGTGGTTGTAAATGAGAAAAATGAATTTATACCAACAAGACAAGTCACTAGGTGACAGATTTGTATTGACTATAGAAATTAAATTCAGCCACTAGGAAAGATAACTTTCCTCTACCTTTTCTGGACTAAATGTTTGATAGACTAGCGGGGCACATATATTTCTGCTTTTTGAATGGATATACAGGGTTTCGCCAAATTATTATTGCTCCTAAAGATCAAGAAAAGATAACATTCACTAGTCCTTATGGTACTTTTGCTTTTATAGAATGCTCTTCGGTTTATGTAATGCACCCACAACATTTCAAATATGCATGATATCAATTTTCTGTGATTTAATTGAAAAGGGAATAGAAGTTTTTATTAAAGATGTTTCAGTGTTTGGAACTTAATTTAAATCATGTTTAAATCATCTAGAAAAATTTTTAGAATGATGTGAAGAGACAAATTTGGTATTAAATTGGGAGAAATGTCACTTTATTATTGCAGGAGGAATTGTGCTTGGGCATAAAATTTCTTAAAATGATATGAAAGTAGATCCATGAAAAATTCAATTTATAGCTAAACTACTTCCTTTTACTACAGTGAGATTAGTTAGAAGTTTTTTAGGAAATGCTGGTTTCTACAGGTAATACGTTAAAGATTATTCAAAAATCACTAAGCCTCTATTTCAACTCTTAGAAAAAGACACAAGACTTGATTTTAACTGAGAGCGCATAAATGCTTTCAAATTATTAAAAGGAAAATTAATCACTATTGTAGTAGTTTCACCTGATTGGGAAAGACCATTTGAGCTAATGTGTGATGCTAGTGATTATGCGATTGGAGCATTTTTAGGAAGAACATATGAAATTTTTTTTTAATTGTATATTATGTAAGTAAAACTCTGAATGAAGCTCAAATTAATTATATCACAATAGAAATAGAGTCATTAGTAATTAAATATGTCTTTGATAAGTTTAGGTCATATCTAGTCAAAGCTAAATGTATTGTAGGTACTAATCATTCTGCTATAAGATATTTGATGCAAAAGAAGGAAGCAAAACCAAGATTAATTAGATAGATCCTTCTAATGCAAGAGTTTTACTTTTTTTTAGTAAATAGGAAGGGAACTCATAATCAAATAGCTCATCATTTATCTACACTGAAGCAAAAAGAATCTTGCAATCTTGAAAGAGAAATTAATGAAAATTTTTCTAACAAAAAATTATTCATTAATAATGAAAAGCAAACACCATGATATGCAAACATAATTAACAATATAGTTAGATAACACAATAACAAAAGAAATTTATTCATGATGCAAGGTTTACTTTTAGGATGACCCATATTTACAAAAATAATGTAAATATATGCGGAGATGTGTACCTTACAAAGAAACCCTACAAATTATGCAAAAATGCTATGATTCTAAATTTAGTAGACATTTTGAAATTGATAGAACTACAAATAAAATTTTACAATCTAGATTCTATTGGCCAACTTTATTTAGGGATGTTAGTATTTATGTAAAAACATATGATCGATGTTAGCGAGTAGGAAATATTTCAAAAATGAATAAAATGCCTATAAATTTTACATTAGAAGTTGAAAATTTTGATGTACGGGGATTAGATTTTATGGAACCATTTGTACCATCTTTCATAAAATTACATATGTTAATTGCAGTAGATTATGTTTAAAAGTGGATTGAAGCTGTTACTTTACCTCGTTGTGATCCTCTTAGTGTTTCAAAATTTTTACTTAAAAATATTTTACTAGTTATGAAATCCCTAGAGTAATCATTACAGATGGGAAATCTCATTTTAGGAACAAAAGAATTGAGAAACTAGTTGAAAGCATGATATTAAACATCTTATCTCCACTGCTTATCATCCTCAGAATAGTGCTCTAACAGAATTATTTAATCATGAAATTAAAAGAATTTTGAAAAGAAACTATAAATCCTAACAAGTTGGATTGGTCTGCTAGATTAGCTGTCGCATTATGGACTTACAGGACAACAAAAAAAACTCCTACAACAATGTCCACATAGAGAATTATTTTTGGAAAGTCTTGTCACTTATCAATCGAACTAGAGCATAGAGATTATTGAGCTATTATTGAGTTTAATTTTAATTTAAAAGATGCTATTAAGAAAAGACTATTACAACTGAATGAGCTTTTTGAGATCAGCACTGAATCTTACGAAAATATTAAGATTTATAAAGCAAAAATGAAAAACTGGCATGATCGGAAGTTAATAAAAAATAAATTTGAACTTGGATAAGAAGTTCTATTGTACAATATATGATTCAAATTATTTTTAGGAAAACTTAAGTCCAAATGGATGGGGCCATATACTGTGATAAAATTTTACCCATATAGAGTTGTAGACATTGAAGATCCAAAAACTAAAAAAAACATTTAAGGTTAATGGACACGGGTTAAAACCTTACTTTGACAGCTAAAGATATACTTTTAAAGAGGTTTTAATTTTGAGTCACCTACAGTAAAGATTAACAATGTCAGACTGATGTCATTAAACCAAATGCTTTGTAGGAGGCAACCCATAGTTATCTTTATAGTTAATTTTAGTTTGTTTTTGAGTTAAATTAGCTCTTTCAATGAATTCTTTGTACTTTAGAGTCTACATGTTAATAAAATACATAAAAACCTTTAATTCCTGAATTTTAAAGTATGAATGAGTTTTATTTGAGCCTTAGGCGAGGCGGTGCAGATTTGTGCACTGGCACCTAGTGCCAAAACTACTGCCTAAGAGCAAATTTATAGAGCGCATGATGCCTAAACACCAGAATCTGGCGCCTAGGTGTTGTAGTTAGAATAATTGTCAGGAATCTTCTATTGACGATTTTTGGACAAATTTTTTCTCATTTGGAGTTAATTTAAGTATTTAGGGATGAAGAGGATCCACTATTATTGTTCTTATGGCTTCCAACTCCAAGGTGAAATCCAAATATGTGGCCTTCAACCAAAGGGAGTTCATCAATTTTGATGCGTAGAGATTATAACAATTTCTAAAGTTAAATTTTTTTTGTTCTCAACTGAGCAACAAATAAATTTGATTTTGATTTTTAAAAAAATGATTATGTACACGAAGTTATATTAGGGAAGTAAGATTTTGAATATAGAAATGAGTAAGAGAATTTAGTTGAAACTTATAGTAATGAAGAAAAAGTTAAAAATTTCTAATGTAGAAATGATAAATATTATGTAACTATCTTTAGTAAGAGAAATTGTACTTTAAAAAAAAATGTAGAAGGGTTAGACTTTTATTTTCAATACTTAAATTTCTCTTATTAACTTATTAAAAATAATTTTCAAAAATAATTTTCAAAATTATTATTATATTTTTAAGTAGAGGATATAAATTAGAACTTAGCATTAGGAAAGGAGGAGTGGAATTCAATATTATTAAAGGTCTATCCGGATATAGTAATCCTCACCTGAAAAAGAAAAAGAGAAGGAAAAAGAAAAAGAAAAAGATGAGAAAAAGGAAAAATAAAAAGAAAAAGAAGAGAAAAAGGAAAAGAAAAAGAAAGAAAAAAAAGGAAAAGAAAATTGAAAAGGGAGGAGAAGCTTGAGGAATAGTGTCTAATCAAAAATTTGTTCCACATCTAATCTTTTAAGTATAAGACTTGAGAAACTCTTAAGATTAAGGATATATTATGGTAAGTATAATTATTCTTAATAAAAATTTTTAGGTGGAGAAAATAAAATGCCTAAACACTATATTTGGAGAATTTACAATTTTTTTTTAACTAGATAGGAACTCATATTTTCAAACTTCTTTACATTAAAGATTTCTAAAATCTAAGTTGATCTCAGGCACTAAAGTTTTTTTCTAAATTGGACTACTATATTTCTATATCAAAAATTTTAAATATCCTAAGAAAACTCATTTACATAATCTACTTATTTTTGTTTTAAAAGATTGGAGTGTCACTTGAGGACAAGTAACATTTTAAATTTGGGAGGTTTTGATACACTTAAAATATATAGCATTTATGTACACATTTTATACCTAATATTTAGGATATTGCTCTTTAATGGAACGTATTTTTGTGTTTTTCTTTCATGTACAATCAAATGGACAAAAAATGGTGAAAGAAGTGAAAATGATCAAATTTGGAGCAAAAATGAAGAAGGTGTGCAAAAGAACCGTAGCGCCTAGAATTGGTGCTTAACCACCAGGAAAACTGAGAAGGCCGCACCTAAGCACCACATACCTCACACTTAAGCGCTAGAGGTAGTTATTTAATGATTCAATGAATTTGGATGAACTTTTGAAGGGGTGCTTGAAGTAACTCTTGGTTAAAATGTGTGATATGGTTAATGCTCATGAAAATAAATTCAATTGGCTTTTGAAAGGAGGCAGCTCTTGAAAGATTTATTAAATATGGACACATTTTAAAGAGACACCAAGAGACCTTTTGGAAAATTATAAAAGAAGACTTGGATTGGATTGAACCCCCCCCCCCCCCCCCAATACCCTCGAGAGACTCTTAGTACGCCTTCCATAGACACGCCACTGATGCTTCACTCATAGATTAATTAGGATATTTTTTAGAGAGAAGAAGAGAGGATTTGTAGTGTGTGAGTAGAGAGTATTATAAGAGAAAGGAAGAGAAAAGATTCAAAGGAACAAGATTCAAAGGAACTTTCAAAGGAACTTCAAGAGTTTGGTGGAGTGTATTTGAGATAAGTTTAATCTTTATGACTATATTTGGTTTTAATTTAGGCTTCTTGTTTGTTTGCATGATTTCTACTTTAAAACTTTTGTGTGGTTGTGTTTTCTCCATAAATTATGAGTATTTTTCTTTATCTTTTTCCTTAAAATGATAAGTATTTAAATGTTGGATGGAAGCTGTGTGAAGTATTAATCTTTATATAGGAATAAGTTGTGATGATTTTAAACCTTATAGTTTATTTACTTCTTGAATTAGCTAATTAAGATGTTAATAACTATTGTGAGAACATGTAAGATCTGAGATGGTATTATCTTAAAAAACTAATGGTAAGAATCACAGGAGATTGTATGGATGAGAATGTGATTCATATAATTAAGTGCAAATAAATAAAGAAATAAACTTTAAAGGGTGTAGTGTTAGAGGACTTTAGAGTGACAGGATAAAGCCCCCAATTTGGTTTATGATTTTAGATTTTGATATGAGATGTTAGCCTCCAGGTGGAGGGAGAAGAGGGAAATATGGAGTGAGAGCTAGTATCTTCCTTACTTAGCTCGTCTTAAAGACTATGTAAACTTTAAATTAGCCAATCTTCTTTATAGCATCTCTAGTAAAGGTAAAGAATATTATTGCTTAGGTAAAGAATATGGTAAAGAATATTATTGCTTCTATTTGGCACAACACAATTTGAATACTTCTACAACCAAATTCCTATACTTGTTACTAATTCATGATACAGAAAATTATATTTTGTTTATGTTTCCTTCATCTTACAAATATCAGGTTAAATTTAGTTACTTGTTTACTTTATTGTCAATTATAAAAAATTAACAAAAATAATCAAACTTTCATTCCTATTATAACATCTATATCTTGAGTAAGAATATTTTGCAAAGTAGATATTGTTATCTAATTTCTTTTAACTTATTTAAAAAATGAATTTCTCCTTGTCGGTTTGATATTTGGGGCTAAATCAAAAAGTCCTATAGTACTTGATAATGATACGCATACTTGTGTAGTGTCCCATATTTAAATATAATAATTGCATTCTTGATTGCTTCGAAGTCAAGTTTTTGTCTAGCCGTTGCTAGGGATCAAGTTTTTGGCGCTGTTCTAAATTAAGAAATAAAGTAAGGAAACATTAAGAATATAAGTGCATACATCGTACTTTCATATAAGATCGCGATCAGGTACCTCACAGAATCATTTTCGATAATGGGTCCGCATTCAAGTGTATAAAGTTCAATAATTTTGTTGAGAGGCACGAGATAGATTGGCGCTACTCAACAATCTACTACCAGAAAGCAAACGACTTGGCCGAGGCTTTCAATAAAACTCTCGTCCAAATCCTAAAAAAAAATTTAGATGAAAATAAAAAGAATTGACGCAATCAATTATTAGAATCCATACGGGCTACAAGAAGATGTTTAGAAATCCTACACAATCCACGCCTTATGCTTTTATGTACCGGTCTAAGGTTGTACTTCCTTTAGAGGTTCAACTTCCGTCTCTCTGGGCTGCCTTCGCCAACAAGATCACTATTGAAGAAAATGCCAATTTATAGTTAGAAGAGCTAGAAAGATTGGAAGGAAAGCGAGTCTCAGTACAACAGAATTTGGAGTTGTATCAAGCCAAGATTATTCAGGCCTACGATAAACTGGTCCGTCGAATGAGTTTCAAGGTTGGTGATTTAGTGCTTGTGCTTAGAATACCTATTCTCGCACATCACAAGATAGGAGGGAAATTTGAGCCGACTTGTGAAGGACCGTTCATGGTCGAGAAAATCTACTTGGGAGGTTCCTGCCAGCTTGTGGATTACTAGGGAGAATAACCTATGCTTCCCTTTAATGGATGATACTTGAAGAAGTAATAAGCAATGTGATGTTTTGAAGAACAGGCTTTAGAAATAGATTTTTGTTCCTAGAAGAAATGATGTCATAATTGTGTGCAATTGGGTCTGATCATAGAATTAATAAAAGTTTCTAAGTGAAAAGATAATTTATAGATAATAAAATTTGGGCTTTTAATAAGAAAATATGTTTTCCCTTCCTTTTCATAAGTAATAAACTATATGATTGTAAATAAATAAAATTCATTAATAATTAAAATTTTACTGTGCTTTTCCTTCTATGTTTAGCCTGTGCTTTCTTCCTTGTTCCCGCAGGAAGAGATTAAATTCATGGTTGATCCTTATCTTCAAAGATGGCGTCAGTCTTTCACTGGATAAGGAGAAAATTGATGAAGGAGCTGTAATCAAGTTTGACTTGAACTTTGTATAGGCTGGGCTGGAATATGAAGGAGAATCCTTGACTACCATGAACCAAGAGGAACTGCGTGACAGTAAGACAGTGGGGAAATTCAGAAACAAGGGCAAGCAGATTGCCACAAGAAAGAGGAAATTTGAAAGAATTGATGAAGCAGAAGCAAGTGACACCTGGAATGCCAAGAGTGGTAAAGAGAACTCCACGATAATGACTACGGGAGGTGAGCTCTTCAGCACCATGCTTGTAGACATTCAAGTTGAATGAAAAAGAAACTCTCACTCCAAATTAGGTATCAAATTGCAATCGTCACATTTATAAAATGTTCAATAAGTTAGTAAAGAATCAAAACAAGGAAGGAGTCATTATAGATAGTATAGTCGCTTCGATGAGGGCGGATGCGATAGTTACCACAATGTAAATTATTCCCGAGGGGAGGGAAAAACCCGCCGATTTTGAGTCGTACATGCCACAGTTTGTTGCTAAACCCCGATAGTTGCAGGTTATTCGAGAACACGAATTGGAAAGAATCAAGAAAGTGAAGAAACAGGATTTTCAGTACTTCTAGAAGATATAAGGCAAATATGTCAATATCTTAGAATGCTTGGAGTTACATACGAATGTGTTCTCTGAGTAAAAGTAGGAGTAGATCGTGGAATGTGTTTTTCACCTCAGGGATCTGGGCCGTGCAAGCCCATTGAGGAATAAGACTTACTCAAAGCATCAAAAGTGGATGCGAGGCAAAGAAAAGATCATGATATAATGTGGTTGCTGCTACAATTTTTCCAAGGATAGTAAAAAAATCTACCAAGAATACTTCATTACAATGAGGTTGATCCAATGACAAGACTTATAAATCTGATGATCAAGAGAATGGTGACCTTGCAGGTGCTACCCACCAATTGTGTACCCAATAGCTGCATCATCAACACGTACGAAGAAGGCGACTGCATCCCACCTCACATAGATCACCATGACTTTGTGAGGCCCTTTTGCACTGTACCGTTCATTAGCCAGTGCAATATAATGTTCGGAATGGACCTCATGAAAGTTGGCACCAATGAATTCAAAGGACCGGTAGAAATACCTCTACCGGTAGGTTCAGTTCTATTGCTAAAAGGAAATAACATTAACATGGGCAAGCATTGCATTCCAGAAGTTCCCTACCAGAGAATCTGGATCATTTTTTGAAGAATGAGCAAAAAAAAAGAGGTCGTTCAAGTACAAGCCAGATCCAGATTTAGAGTGTCTGCAGCCTCTTGAGTTGTGAGCTACATAAAGATAGGACACCTCTAATGTACACCTACATGAAATTCTACTTTTGATGGTGGCTTAGAAGGTGATGTTATTATTTATGTAGTTTAGTGGGCAGACATGGATGAAATGAAACTATGGAAATTTTGAGAAATGACAGGAGAATCAGAAGCTATCCACTCCAAGTTACAATGTTTGTGTATGTTGTTTAAAGAATCTTGTCAGAAGTCATTTTGGTGTATTCCTATATATAGAATCACATGACACACGTTTTCAGCAGTTGAATGGAAGTGACCACGTCGCATTTTACCTTCAGTCTTTATGCAATTGACTGTCAACACCACAGGTTGAGCTTGACTCTATTTCCGGAATGTTGGAAAAAGAACCATACAAATATAATGAAAAATAACGACAAAAGAAATTTAAAATATAAAAATGAAAATGAAACAAATAAATAAAAAAGAGACAAAAATATGAAAAAAACACGAACTCTAAAAACTTGAAAGAAAATTTCTCGAGTTTTAAACTCTCATGAAATCTCACAAACTTTACACAATCTTCATGAATTTGAATCTTACACCATTCATTTCTCTGCGAGTCTCTACAGATTCTCACTACAACTATAGAATCTTTCCTCCCTTTTTGAGTCCTAAGACAAGTCTTCGGACCTTCCCTCTCAAGCCAAATCAAATTCTCAGAATTAGTACCTAAATTTTGATTCCCATCTCTTTGAGATAGGTATAAGACCACCTTAAATGGTGTAAGGCATCCTATTATCATCCTTTCGAGGTCGGTACTAGAATTTTGATTCTCATGTACATAGAAATTCAAACAACTTATTTAGTCTTTTAGGAACTCACATGGATGATCATGAACCTCCAACAATTGGAAGGTCGAGACCAACATGTGAGGATTCAGAGGATGAACGCCCATAGGACTACGTGAACTTAGGGTATCCCTGGATGATTACGGTTTGACCTTTCACACACTCAAGCACATCACAACTCTCCACTTGTCCTAAAACCTTGAAATCATATCCATTAAACCTGTTCCCTTTTGCTCCTTTGGAAACTCATGTAAGGGGGTTCTTAAGCTCTTAGCTCTTAGCTTGGGTGGCTAGGACCCACACATGAAGGATCCAAAGTAAGCTTCCCCTTGGTCCCATGGCTCAAATAAGTTAAACTTGTGATTGACATATTCAATAAATTTTAATCCTACACAAATAACCAATTTTGACCTCTTCTCTCCAAACTTTTGCAAAATTATCAAATTGCCCCTCGAACCCTAAAAATTCCAAAAATGAACCAAATTATCAATTTTCTTAAAACATCATGTCAACCCATTCTAAGCCATACAAATTGACCAAAACACCCAAAAATTTCTAAAATTCCCAAAACCTCCCAAATCATTCCAAACCTCTTTTAAACCAATCCTAACCACCCATTGGGCTCAATTACACCAAATTGCCAATTTTAACCAAAATCTCAATTTTGCTCCTAAAGGACCAAATTCCTTAAATTAATCCTGATTTCCACTCAATTCCTTTTAATTTCCCCAAATTTTAATTCTAAATCATTTATCAACATGCTAAATTCTAAGTTACACTAATTTGGAGCCTAATTGAGCTAAGCTTCAAACCCTAATTTCAATTTTGGGCCAAAATCCCCAATTTGGCCGTACCTTTAAATTCTATCAAATTGAACCCCATAAACCATCCAATTTCCTCAAGTTTGAATTCTAAAATATTCATTACATCCCCCTAGACCAATTTGAGCTACCAATTTGCCTAATAAGCTCAAACCGAAGGCCCCAAATTGGACCAGCATCAAAATTTCATCCAATTGAAGCCTTTAAGCAATTCAATTTTCCCAATTTCAGTTCCTAAATCTTCATGACATCCCCATGGACCATTTAAACCTTTAAAAAGATTTTTAAACCTAGCCCAAGCCTAGCCCAAATCCAATTCTTAGCCCAAAAACTAATTTTGAACCTAAGCCCCAAATTAACTCAAATCTTTTGCATTAACCAAGCTTAACCCTCTCCTACCTTGATTCGCCACCTAGGATACTAGTCAAATCACCCAAAGCTCAAAGTTTGAGCCATGTACCAAGGGTCCCCCAAATAAAAAAAGCTTGCCCCCAAATTTGGCTAAGCTCTATATCCCATGCCATCAACCATCAAACCTTTCAGCTAATCACAATTAAACCTTCCTTGACCTTCCTTAAACTAGCTAGGCACCTCACCCGGCCTAGCCACTCGGCCTAGTCACTGGAAAACCCAAAATTAAGAAGGTCATGTATGGGTTAAACCCAAATTTTCACCCATCCAATGTGGCTCAATCCCATTAGTGAACTACGCTGTTCAGACCTCCACCTAAGCTTCCTTCTTCACCATCTGGTGTTGCCAATTCAGCCCTAATTCTTCCTCTATTTAAACCTTCCCTCTCATGACCATGGGAAAAGTGCTGCCAATTGCTTAAGGAGAACACTTCAAACTGCTCTAAAAGCTTCTCCAGAGCTTTCAAAGCTCACCCAATAAGTATCCATCCATCTTCTTCACTACCTAACACTAATTTCAAGCTTGAAATTCAAGGCCTTTTCTGTCACTACGCCAAACTCCACCAAACTTGAAATTAATGATTCCAAAAGCTTCCCTAAACCAAATAAGAAAGTTCTCCATCAAAATTCCTTTCTCCTGGGCACTCTAACCTACTGTTAGATCAAGCCCAAATCACCCTTTGATTGAAATCTTGTCTAGGCTCAATCTAAGTTTGAATTGGTGCTTGGAGGAGCTTCCCAAGGACACAAAAATGCCTACAACCAACCAAATCAAGGTCTCACCTCTTGGGCAAAGGTATAACTCACTAACCCTAAAAATGCTATTGTTTTCACTAATTGTGAAGTGAACTTGCTTTCATATGCTTTTAACATTATGGATGTGTTTGTCTCAAGTTGATGAAGTTATAAGAACAAATCGTGAGTGATTTTGTTGAGTATCAAGCGAGAACGAAGCATTTTAATGTAGACGGTTCTCGGTTTAAGTCATTTGGGGATGATAAATGGATGTCGTTCATTTGCATGTGTATCCATTGGACGACAAAGGAGGAGTCAAAAGAGGAGGCAAAACATAAAGCGCAAGCCGAGTCAGTGAAAATCAGACGGTAGAAGGCGGCGTTGAATGGGAGTGCCCTGCGTAATCTTTTGGATCTGCCGAGGTGGGACATGGCGCCGACATGGATAAATAGAAAAATAGCCTATTTTTTATTTAAATTAATTCATAAACTTAGAAAATTCATAACTTGGGGTAGCAAAATCATAAAAATAAAATAAAAATACCCCTGTGCTGAGTGAATAGAGGAGAATCAGATAAAAATAAAAATTCTTTCATGTATAGTACTTTTAAATTAATTAAATACTTTAAAACGTGTTTAAATCATAAATAATTAAATATTAATCACCATGGTGTGAATTTTTGAGGTTTTACTATCTCGGTGTCTTGGAGTATTCTCTACTTTTTTTCAAAGCCAGAGAACACTTCTGGCATTTACAATTTATTTATTGTTGTTTTATTTCTATAATTAATTAGTGCTTCAATGTACTATGCATGCTTGCTTGAAATACTTTTCAAAAGCCCAAAACAACAATTTTTCAAAATTAAGACAACCCTTTTAAAATTTAATGTTAAACATTTTCAGAAACAACTAACAAAGATAAAATGTCCTTTTAAATGAATGTAAGTCCCTTGGATGAGGTAACCAACAGTTGCTAACGAGATCTCCATAGTTTAAATGAGCATAACAACTTGTTTAGACTAAGTAAATTCAAAACAAAATAGTAGTACCGGAATGAGGGAACTGTAAGATCCTAAGTAGTATCGCTCTAATCAACTTTAACTCCCCCCCACGAGACTTAAAAAACAAAAAAACTTGACTTAAAAACTTTAGAACTTTAAACCCCAAAGACCTGGAGTTGTCACTCCAACAAGAAGCTTAGAGCTAACACTGTAGGCAGCATGATGAGGATAAATAGATGAACAACTTCAAGAGAGCAACTAGATCTACAATAACATATCTTTCTTTAGAATTAAATAAAAAGTCAAAGAACTATGAGGTAACCCATCTAGTATGAAATAAATCCTCAACTTGGCTTTACATTTTTCAACGATCATGTTGTGTGATCTAAGTCCTAACTCATTTTAGGCTTCTGGTTGTCATTTGTTGCATTGTAAATCCTCATATCTTCCAATTCTGCATCCAACAAAGTATATTTCCCTATTTATTTGCACCCAATCCTATGGATGACATACTCTTCCATGAAATCAAATCCATGAAATCAAATGTGAGAAATCAAATGTGATTCTTCCTATGTTACAAAAATCATATCTCATTAATGAACATATGTCTCTCAACAAGATTTAACATTTCAATTGGCCAGATCAAAAAGTAAATGAAGATCAGAGTTTAAATCATCACAAATTATTATCATTTAAAATAGTAGAAAACAAAATCTAATCTTCACAAAACCATATCTTTAAAGTAGGGAGAAGGATAAAGAAGACTACCCAGAATTCATGAGAAGGATATGATAAAACATGAATTTCATATATAAAAACAAGTTTACAAAATAAAAGAAATAAAAATATGACTTATCTCACAATCCTTCCCAAGAAAATCCCTAGAAGTTCTCTCCAAGCCTTTCACTCTTTGTAATCACTCCCAATTCTCTCTTAGAAATGTAATGAAGAAGAAATCTTTCACCTTCCCTCACCACTTACAACCCTAGAAGAAAATCTCCTCTTCTCTCTCTGTCTCCCCCCCACATCCCACCAAAAGCCTCCTCTTTTTTTCATCTCCTCTCTAGCCTCTTCAAGTCTTCTTCTTTAATTTGGGCTGCCTCCTTTTGAAAGAATTCCCTCCAAAAGTCAACTCTATTGAATTCAAAATTGAATTCAAAAGATGTGTCATGTGTCATTTGATCCAAGAGTCATATCCCTTCATAAAAGAACATTTCGAAGTGTCTAGATGCATTGAATTACTCCAAGAGGTGTGTAGAACAAGTGTCCTTTTAAATTTTGTGCAACAATTTGTCTCAAACCACCTTACTTTAAAATAGTTGTCCTTGGAAAATCATGCGCCGATCTGACGCAACATGCTCCAGCTCTCTGGATTTTAGCGCATCATGCGCTAGAATCCAAAATTGGCTCTTTTTGCTCCAAATTTTGTCCTTTTTAACATTTCTGCTCCAAATGTCTAAAAATGATATACCTGCAACAAAAACAAAAAAAAAATACTCTTTTTTAAAGTGTAATATCACAAAAAATAGACATAAAATAAGTACTTAAAACAGTATATTATTTTGGTGTATCAAAATCCCCCAAACTTAAATGTTACTTATCCTCAAGTGACACTTTTATTACATAAAAGCCTATAACTTAGGATAGAGATTAACTTATAACTTCTATACATTAGTTTAATTAATAGAATAACAAAATTTAAGAAAAATACTTTAATAACTTAGATTCAAGTTCTAATTCTAGGAATACTTAGCAATCAAATTTAAGATTTCTGAATCTCTATTCATTTCAAGAAGAATTGCAATATGTTACATAAAGGACATTTACAACATTCATATGAAAGAAAATCATGAAAACTTTACTAGGAATGCTACTAATACTCCAATATAAGTTTAGAAAATGTGATACTGCTCCTTCCTTAAGTTGATTCAAGTGAAGCCAATTTTTTATTAGGCATCTCCTCAAGTTTCTCCTCACTTTTTTTTTCTTTCGGGATCTTTTTAATCTTTTCTTTTTCTTTTCTTTTCCAAGTGAGGATTACTATATCTGGATAGCCTTTAATAATTTATAACTTCACTATCCTCTTCTTAAAGTCAAAACTCTATACCTTTCTTCACTTTATAAATTCATATTAGTTTATGATTTTTTCATAAAGTCTCATTCTTTTCTTCTTACATGAAACTCTAAAATTCTTAACACTTCAAAGATACAATTTCCTTAACTCTAAATAGAATAACATAGTATTATCCTATCATACTAAATATCTTCAACTTTAGAATTAACCTTCATTATTAAAAACTCTTTACCTAAATTTCCCACAATACTTGTAAACAGAAGTGTAGTCATTGAAAGTTAAACCTTAATATCCTAGGCCATGTTAAATTAATTTTTAAAAATATAATTACTTAAGGACTAATAAAATTTAGCTTACTCCTTTTCAAAATGAGTTTTTCTTTCCCCCAAACTTAAGTGTTTAAGTGAATTTAAAAATATTTTTAATATAAAATTTAATATGTGAAAGAAATAAGTAAATGCATTAAAACAAAAACTGACATGTAGAGGATTTTTTTTATTATGAAACCAGGCTCTGGTATACTGCAGGTACTAACTGTAAATCTACATACAAGCTTTAAAGCATTAAATAAAACATAATATATTCTAAAGAACTTGCTGAGAATTAAAAAGATAAATACAAAAACTAAAAAACTAAATTGAAAATACTAAAAAAAATACATAAAAAGTGAAAGTCTACAATTACTATTACAGATTCAGTTCACAACACAACATAAAAAGTCTTTTACTACAACAAGTTTAAAATGAAAGTACATCCCAATACAAACATAAATAACAAAGAGGCATCAAAAATACTAAACAACTCTCGTAAAATATTAATCTTCATCTCCTTCCTCTTCATCATCTGATTCTTCTTTGTCTTCTTCTTCTTCTTCTTCTTCTTCTTCACCTGGGGCAAGCAGGAAAGTCCACATTAGGTTCACCCATAAGGTGTCTTACCATGGTATTTTTAAACTCAATATCATGTTGAACTCTCCTCTGCTGATATTCATCATTATATGCATTCCATGCTCCTATCTCTCCCAACTGAGTTTAAATATTTACTATATCCATTTGTTGAATCATTAGTTGGCCCATAATACCTTCAAGTGATACATATCTAGAAGTAGATGCCCCCACAACAAATGTAGAGGGCATATCCCTTCGTCCACTTCTAGACTCAACAAATGATTCTACTATCTGAATCATGTCTTTTAATCAGATTTTGTGGCTGCAATCTCTCTTCATTTCTATGGGATTCTACTCCCTATTGTTCTCATAGAGTGAAAATCTAGACAGGGTATCCCATTCCTCTAGCTATAGAGCTACCAACAATATTTCAAGCATACTGAACTATAAGTGCACCCACATTTATTGCCTTCATGTTCTAAATGCAATAGTTGAGTACAACTCTATCTTTAGTAACATCAGCCAAATGATTTGTTAGCAATAGTCTGGCAGAAATGAAGTGGTGCCATATTTTTGACTGAATAGTTAACATGAAAGTGGAGAAGTTAACTATCTTGTTATTCTTAATCTTCCATTCCCCTCTTCCATCAGTCAAAAATGCAATCACTTCAAAAAAAGTGTCACAATTGCATCAGTTATCACAAATGCAGTGTATTCATTGAAAAATACATCCCTCTAACCATAAAATGTACTAATCCGATCAACAATAAATTTAACTTATTTACCTCTAACTAGGATGTGATATTCAGTAGTAAATCTTATGTTTGCATAAAACTCATGAACCATCGGAATAATTTCTACGGAAGTGAAGCAGCAGAAACGTTCCTAATTCCTGGCAAGAATCAGTCTCTCGACCTAGCCACCCGGGTTTGTAAGTGCCCGCTCTTGGATCATTCTCTTGGTCTCCATCTGAGTATTGTAACTATGTTGGGCTTTGAAACTAACAAATCTCTGTGCGTCGAAGTCCTCAGACGACCTTCCCCTTTTAACTCGGGGATCCATTTGAAAATTCTATGAAAATCCAAATATATTCCAAATAAATCTCTAAAGCAAAAATCTAACTCCTCAATCAAGATTATTAAGTAAGAAACTTTTCACCATGAGTTTTGTTCAAGTATTTTAATCAAAAATCCCAATTTTTGGACCTCCCAAAATCTATGGTGAAAATACAAAATTTCTAAGTTAAAGTGAAGCTCTTACAAAGAGAAGATGAAATCTATAGTTTTTAGCTTCCGAATCCTTCTCTTTTGCCCACAATGCGATGCCCTAGACCAAGGTCTTGAGGTAGAAGATGACTTAAGTAGCGAAAATGGACTTTATCCGTGCAATTTTGCAATTTCTTAGGTAATATAGCGTGTTAAGAACATTGGTGCATCATGTGCCAAAGCTCTGTAAGTTGGCGCATCAAAGCTCAAATTTTTCAAATTTCAATTTCTGTAGAAGTCTCCTCCGTATTGCTTTACATCAACCTTTATTTAACTCAAATAAAACTTTATAAGCATTCATTAACATTGCACTAACATATAATTTTCACGAACAACATAAAAATCACATTTATATTTATAAATTTTGCTATTACAAACTAACTTTTTTCAAGCCAACATCCTAACACTAAAACCTAAACATAAAAATTTAAAACATAAATATAGATTGTGTTCATTAGAAAGGAAATGCAATCCAACACAACAAACTAAAATAAACAATACTGCACAAAACATTAGTGTATAAATTAAGATCAAACATCATCTTCACTATCGTTCTCCTGGATATCTCCCATTGATTGGTAGTGCCCAAAGCTCAAAGTTTTCAGATTTTGGTTTTTGTGGAAATCTGCTCTGCACCGCTTTACATCAACCTCTATTTAACTCAAATAAACTTTTTTAAGCATATATACACAGTACAGTTACATATATTTTTCACAAACAATACGAAACTCACATTTATATATAAAATTCATGCTATTACAAACTAACATTTTTCAAGCCAACAAATATTAAATTCAGTGTTCTAATTCAAGCCACAATCCTAACACTGAAATTTAAACATCAAAATTCAAAGCATAAACATAGATAGTGTTCACTAGAAAGTAAATTCAATCCAACATGAAAAACTAAAACAAACAGTACTGTACAAAACATCATCTTCACTATTGTCCTCCTGGATATATCCCATCAATTGGTAAAAGCTCAAATTTTCCAGATTTCAATTTCTGTGGAAATTTGCTCCGTACTGCTTTACATCAACCTCTATTTAACTCAAATAAACCTTTTTAAGCATATATCAACATCACACTAACATATAATTTTTACAAACAACACAAAATTCACATTTATATATAAAATCTGTGCTATTACAAACTAACATTTTTCAAGCCAACAAACATTCAATTCAGCGTTCTAAATCAAGCCAAGACCCTAACACAGAAATCTAAACATCAAAATTCAAAACATAAACATAGATAGTGTTCATTAGAAAGGAAATGTAATCCAACACAACAAACTAAAACAAACAGTACTGCAGAAAACATTCCGTGCATAAATTAAGATCAAACGTCATCTTCACTATCATCCTCCCGAATATCTCCCATCGATTGGTAGTGCACATACAGATTGTGGAAGGGTTAAAATGTAAATTCCTTAGTTGAATTTTCCTCCTCAATCCAAGCATATGTCTTGAAAATACGAACCAATCCATCTTCAATACGCTTTTTATGTTCAAAATGTTCCTTCAGTCTTCAATCTAGATGATCCAACATTTCAATAATATTCCCAATCACGTGCGTGAGATTCTACACATCTTTTTCTATCTTCTTGATCCTCTTTAAAAGTGCACTCAAGTTGTAGTGGGGCTGAACAGGTTATGAATTCTGAGATCCTTGATCCATCAGTACATTCATATCATTTTCATCTCTCATTCTAATACAATTGCAGTAGACTTCTGAATCCATCAGCTTCCAAGGAAGTAGCAATTTTCCCAACTTTCATAAGGTACTTGCACTTGACTGTAAATTAAGAAAATAGTGGATGGATGTCTCAGTCCAGTTACAGATAAATTCACAATTAAACCCAAAATTGATTTCACAATAATAGCTCCAACATCAATAGGTTTTTCGGTTTGAATACAGTAATTCAAAATGACACTCTCCTTATTGACCTTACTAATTTTCATGGTAGGCAGTAATTTTGATGAAATTAAGAAGTGTCAGGCTTTCGAAATTGGATTTAAAAAAGATGAAGGAAAACTTACATTCCCATCATCTCTGGTCTCCCAATTCGCATCTTCATCCGTAAGGTAGTGGTAGAGTTCATTTATATTCTTTCTCATGGGGGTAAAATTTGTACAATAGTAGATAGACACATTTTCAATCATAAACATCTCGTTTATTCTTGAAGGAGTGAATTGCACAAACCTACCACACACATAAATCATTCCTTGGTTGATCCCATGAAGATTTACATAAAATTCTTTTACTACGGGAACAACAACAGTGGTAGTAGTGTAGCAAAGCACTTCTCAATGCCTCTACGCAATAGTCTATTCTACTCGAGTATTTGGCATGTTGAATCTTCGATAAACAAATCCCCTTTTTTTGATAAGCCTCTTCTTCACTAGAACTCAATCATGTAATTTCTGTGCATTGAAACTGACGAACTTTCTCTGGTTGAAAATTATAAATCTAGTGGAGTTTCTAGAGTGGGAAGTCATAGGAATTGAAAAATGGTGACTCTTCCCTTGTTGTTCCCCCTAAAATATGGTTTGGAGCCAATTTTTAGGAGTTATATGGAGAAGAAACTACCAAAAACAGCCATCTGACACATTTTAAACATTTTCCATACCCGTGGCGCATCATGCACCAACTCTCTAGAAAGTGGCACATCATGTGCTAATCTGGCGCATCATGCGCTAGTTCCAGAATTTTTGCTGTTTCAATTTCAATCCAATAAATTCTCAATTTTTCCATAAAATTAGGCAAATAAATATATTTCTAAATATTTTATCAAATACATGGACTACATAAGGATATATGTGAAATATCTCAAACAAAACAAACTCAAAAACAAACTAAACAAAGATACAAATGGGTTGCCTCCCACATAGTGCTTGGTTTAATGTCGTCAGCCCAACATTCCCAGTCTTATTCTGGGTGACTCAACATTACTAATTCTTTAAAAGCTGGTCTTTTTCCATCAAAATATGATCTCAATATGTGCCTATTTACCTTAAATATTCTTCCAGTCTTGGGTCTTCAATATTAACTGCCCCATAAGGATAGACTTTTATAACTTTAATAGCCATTTCCACCTGGACTTCAATTTTCTTGGAAATAATTTTAATCTTGTATTGTATAATAAAACTTCCTATCCAGGTTCAAATTCCCTTTTTATTATCTTTCGATCATGTCATTCTTTCATCTTTTTCTTATAACTCCTTGCATTATCATAAGATTCATTCCTGATTTTCTGAAGCTCATTCAATTGCAATAATCTTTTCTCACTAGCTTCTTTCAAATTAAAATTGCATTCTTTTATAGCCCAATAAGCTTTCTTCTCCAACTCAACAGGCAAGTGACAAGTTTTTCTCAAAATAAATCTATAAGGGGACATCCCTATAGGGGTCTTATAGGCTGTCCTATATGCCCATAGTACCGTATCTAATCCATTTTACTAGGATTAACACACTTTTCCAAAATTATCTTAACTTCATGATTAGAGACTTCTACTAAACCACTCATCTAGAAATGATAAGCAATTGTAATTTTATGCACTATATTATATTTTTCCACCAATCTTGCAATTGTTGCATTCCTAAAATGAGATCCTCCATTGGTAATGATTACTTTTGACATTCTAAATCTTGTAAAAATATTTTTGATTACAAATTTTGAAACACTACGAGCATCACATCAAACGAGCATCACATCAAGGTACGAGCATCACATCAAGGTAAAGTGATTGCTTCAATCCATTTTGAAACGTAATTTACTGCAATCAATATGTGTATATTTCTGAATGAGGGTATAAATGGTCTTATAAAATCCAATCCCCATGCATAAAAAGTTTCAATTTCCAAATTAAAATTTAGAGGCATTTTATTTCTTCTTGAAATATTACTTACTCTCTGACACTGATCACATATTTTAATATATTCATTAACATCTCTAAATAGAGTAGGCCAATAAATTCCAATTGCAAAATCTTATGAACAGTTCTATCATTCCCAAAATGCCCTCCAAATTCATAATCATGACATTTTTTAATAATCTCTTGAATTTCTTTAGAAGGCACACATCGTCTCATCATTAAATCTTTACATTGCTTATATAAATATGTTTCATCCCAAAAACATGATTTCACATCATGAATGAATTTCTTTTCTTGCTATTTTGTTAATCCATATGGTAAAATACATCCATATGGTAAAATATAATCCATATGGTAAAATACCACTAACAATATAATTTACAATATCAGCATACCAAGATATTTCCTATCTTTTTATAGCATAAAGTTGTTCATCAGGAAAAGTTTTATTAATCTCCTTTTCCATATCTAGTATTTCTTCTTTTTCTAGCCTCGATAGATGATCATCAATTTGATTATCAATCCTTTTCCTATCGACTACTACGAAATCAAACTCTTACATCAGAAGTACCCATATAATTAATCTTAGTTTAGCATCATTCTTTTGCATCAAATATTTAATAGCTGAATGGTCAGTATTGAATGGTCATTCAGCTCCAATCAGATATGATCTAAACTTATCAAAGGCATACACAATAGCTAATAACTCTCTTTCAGTGGTGGTGTAATTAATTTGAGCATCATTAAGTCTTACTAGCATAGTATATAACTTTTAAAATCTTATCATATCTCTACCCTAAAACAACTTCAATTGCATAATCACTAGCATCACACATTAATTCAAAAGGTTTCTCCCAATCCGGTGAAACAAATATAGGAGCAGCAATCAATTTTTCCTTTAAATTTTCAAAGGCTTTAAGGCAATCTTGATTAAAGTTAAATTTTGTATCTTTCTCAAAAAATTTGCATAAATGTTTAGTAATTTTTGAAGAATCTTTAGTATATCTCTTGTAAAATCTAGCATGTCCTAAAAAGCTCCATACTCCTTTTACTGTTAAGTGGAGGTAGGTTTGATATAACATGTATTTTTGTAGAATCTACTTCCATGTCATTTTCTGAAATTTTATGTCCAAACACAATTACTCCTGCAACAAGAAATTGACATTTTCCCAGTTCAATATGAGATTAGTCTTTTTAAAAAATTCCTGAACTTTCTCTAAATGATTTACACATATTTCAAATGAAGTTTCAAATACAGAAAAATAATCAAATACAGAAAAATTAGAAAATCATCCATAAAAAACTTCAATTCATTTTTCAATCAAATCACTAAAAATTGACATCAAACATCTTTCAAATGCTACAGTTGCGTTACATAATCCAAAAGACATTTGCTGAAAAGAAAAAGTTTCATAAGGACTAGTAAATGTTATTTTCTCTTGATCCTCTGGAGCAATAAGTATTTGATGATAATTGGTATATCCATCTAGAAAACTAAAATATTTATGCCCAGCTAATCTATCCAACATCTGGTCCAAATAGGGTAAAGGAAAATGATCCTTCCTGGTGGCAGAATTTAATTTTCTATAATCTATGCAAATTCGTCAACCAGTGAATTATCTTGTTGATATTAATTCATTATGCTCATTTGTCACTACATTCACACCTTATTTCTTTAGAACACAGTGAATTGGACTAACCCAAGCATTGTTTAAAATAGGATATATTATTCTAGCATCTAACCATTTTAAAAATTCTTTCTTTAGTACTTCTTTCATCAGAGGATTTAATCTCCTTTGAGGATCAGCTCTTGGTTCATGTTGATCTTCTAATCAGATTCTATGCATACCAATTGAAGGATTGATTCCTTTAATATCAGCTAATGTCCATCCAAAGGCTTTTTTATATCTTTTCAAAATTTATTTTTCTTACATATCAGTTAATTCTGAGGATACTATAACAAGTAATGTAGATAAATCTCGTAAAAATACATACTTCAAATGTGTAGGAAGCATTTTCAGTTCTAGTTCAGGGGGTTTCTCAATAGATGAAATTAAATTCTCATGGAATCAAAATCTTGTTACCTTCTATAGGATCTGATATTTCAAACCTTTTCTGAACATAATCCATGTCCTCTTTACTCACTTTCATAAATTTATCTTGATATTTATCCTCATCTTGATATTCTATATATTCCTTATTAAATTCTCTTTCAAAAGTTTTCTTGAAATATCCATGGCTTAAATATTCATTAATATCCATTCTTCAGGGTATTTCATTGATTTTGCAATTTGTCGGCGTTATTTTGTGTTGGTTTGTGGGGTTTCCCGTAAGAAGCTGTCGGTCACCGGAATCGAAATCCCGTCGCCCGCTTCGGAAGGACGTTGAAGTATGAAATCAAACTGACCCAATATTTTTCATAGTTTGAAATGAAAGAGTACTGTACCTCAAATCCTGTATCTATCCCAAAGGATAAACACAAGAATTGAGGATGAGGCTCGTTCAAATAAACTAAGGAAAGTATGACATTCGTTTGGTCTGCGAAACCTTTGTATTTGTCGACAAGTTCCCCTATTTAATATAAAGGATTAAATAGGGTTTATATTAAGTTGGGTTCG
>NW_018228841.1:420731-422665 GCF_001263595.1 Phalaenopsis equestris
TGAGGTATCCAACAAGTTAGGAGGGGGAAGTAGGTCCATGCCTCCCTCTCACCAACTGGTGAAAAGCCTCAAGTCCATTTGAACTTATTATGTTGCTTAATGGTTCATCCTATGAATACTTCTAATGCTCAGTGAACATTGATGTCTTAATTATCCCTAAGAAAGAGGGAATTATCACTTGTGATTTAATTTGAAAATTATGAGGGTGAAGACCCTTAAAGGGGCAAGTTAGTGTAATTTGAACACTTAGCCAAATTTTAATCCTAATTGGTCTTAGTTGTGTTTTAAGGATGTTTGATTTTGTTTATTTATCTAATCTTTATTTAATCAATTTTTGATTTAGCCTAAGTCACCACTAAGCCCTTAGGGCTTAGGTGAGTGTCTTAATTAGTTTTGAAAAAGGGTTAAGCTTTAAGTGGTCATGATTCATAATTTGGATTTTATTTGAAAATCAAGATAGGGGTATTAAATTGATTAATTATTGGCTTCAAAAGTCATACCCCTAAGTCTAGCATCATTTAATTTTAATAAACTTCCAAATTTTAATAATTTAGAAATTTCTTAATCTTAATTAAGAAAGTGCAATTGGTTTCTACCAATTAACCCCTATGTGTTTCAAGCATCAAATAAATTGATTAAGATCAGATGTTACCCATTCCCCTCCTTGACTTAAGCCTAAATGTTAATTAAGGCAAGATTTCCAAAATTACACATTTGCCCATAATGCTCTAACACCTCATAATTTATCAAAATTCAATTCAAATGATCTTGAAATTTTTATCCTACTTCTTTCATGGGTCAATTGAGACATCAGAGGAGAAAATGTGATTTTTCAAAATTTAATTTAATTTATATATTTATTTTCATGCAAAAATAAGATTTTTCAAAGAAACATCCTAACTTGACCAAGTTAAATTATAATCCCTTAAAATTTTTATTGAAGGTAGATCTAGACAAGAGGAGCCTTTGGGTCAAATTTCATAATTTTTTGAATTTTCTGTGATTTATTAGAATTATTTTAAGTTATGGGACATTTAATAAAAATAAAATATTTTAGGTGGTGAAAATTAAGTTTTGTATTTTTGAAAAATTTCCCTAAGGTCAGAGAACTCAGAGGAATAAATTTTATATTTTTTTGATTTTTATTTGATTTATTGGAATTATTTTAGTGTAAACTCATTTTTTAGCCTTTAAAATTTATTTTTAAGCTTTAAAATTCGATATCTTTATTTAGAAAATCAATAAAAATATTCTAATTGTTCCTAAGTAATTAGGAAACAATTTAGAACATTTCCATGAGTTTTATTATTTTTGTGATTTTTATGTTTTTATGATTTTTATGAATTTTTAATTATTTTAAATATTTAAAATAGGCTAAAAATCAAATTTTTATCTTAAATATCATTTTATTTTTAAAAATAACCCCTAATCACAGAGAAAATCAAAAAACTAAGTTTCATAATTTTTTGAGTTATATTTTGATTTTTAAAAAAATCATTTAAGTGTTAAGAGTGGTATTTATCTTTAAAAATTAATTTAAGTTATTAAATGAACTCAAAATATTTTGAAACCTTTATGATAAGTTCTCTGGATCATAAATCACAGTGGAGATCAAAAATCAAGTCATTTAAATATTTTGTCTTAGTGAATTAGTATTTGCAAAATTTAAGTGCATTTTAAATGACTTGACCCATGAAATTATTTCCAAGGGTTTCCTTAGTCATGGTGGACCTTCAAAAATTTTCTTAGGATTTTATAATCAATATGCTAATTTCCATGATTATTTTAAGGAAATAATGTGAAAAAAACTTGAAAAATATGGATCTCTGTAAAAATAAACTAAAGAAAGTTAGTTTTGAATAAGAAAATTTTCAAAGATATTGAAGTTCAAGTTTTCTAGGATCTCCTTAGTCATGGATCTCCTTAGTCATGGA
>NW_018228842.1:0-371 GCF_001263595.1 Phalaenopsis equestris
TATGGCTACGAGATTTTTGTTTTTGTTTTTTTTTTGTATTACTACTGTGTGTTGAGGAATGATAATTGGTGCTTCAAATATTTGGAGACCTGCTTTTTAATGTGAAAGTTAATTATAAAGTTCAAGAAGATTTATTGCATTCTTCATTTCTGGCATTTTGCGTACATTTATACAAGTTGGATATAGATTTGGCAGTTTTTTTATTTTATTTTAATGATGTTTAGTGTAGCTCCGGTGGCACACAAGATTTTAGAGAGAGTCGGCTTGGATAGTTTGGGGAGTGGATGTTTTAGATTCGACTTATATTAAGAAATGCAGAGGACCTAAAAAACTTGGAGGCATATCGAATAAAAAAATGATATTAATCTATT
>NW_018228843.1:0-877 GCF_001263595.1 Phalaenopsis equestris
ACCTTGGCTTGAAGGGGTCACAAATGGTCAGATAACTCCTTTGGTATTTTGCTAGTAAACACTTAGGGTCTGCTTGGGGCAGATGCAACTTATTGAATAATCTGCTGATAAACTGATTAAAAATAATATGTTGATAAACTAGGTGCGATGACTATTACAAATTTTATTTTTTTTTGGAAAAGCCAAACCGCCGCCAGAAAGCTACCACCACACCTATCTTGGTGCGGTGTGAAAACGCTGTTTTCAGTGTTTTGAAAACGCATAAGTTGCCAAAAAGTTGTTTACCCAAACAGTCTAGGTGCGTTTTTAAAATGTCATCGCATTAAATAAACTGCCCCAAACAGACCCTAGTATTTCACTAATAGACTCTCAATCTTTCCTGGTGGACCTTAATTCTTCCGCTCAAAGGTCTTTAGTTTTCTTTTTGTGGGCCATTGCTTTTCTATCAGTGGGTCATTCTTAGCAGTACACTTTTGTACTTTTTATTTGTTAGATTTCCTTGAGATTCGTGGAGATATGTGTCTAATGTACAATTATATTATTTGCCTGCCTTTTTTTATTAGGCGACTTTATGTTTTTTTTATTTTTAAATTTTATATTTTGCAAGTAAGTGAGGTGAGAGAACCTAGTGACCACTATAAGGGCATAATTGAAAAGCAACAAAATGTCTTAAAGATAGGTAATAATTATGTGAGGAACTGAAGAGCACAAGTGTCGTCGCCATTGCAAGGTCGGATCCTTTATAGTATAAAAATTTATTATTGTGATATCATATAAAAGTCGAGAATAACACGTAAGAATTGATAGATTTTTAATGTAAATATCTAAAAAAAGAGGACTTGACATAATTTAAACGATTAAAAGAGACTAGAAGAAT
>NW_018228844.1:0-258 GCF_001263595.1 Phalaenopsis equestris
ATATATTAATTTTGTTTAATTTTTGTGGAACATTACAGACAAAAGTGGAAAGGAAAGAAAAAAATAAAGAAAACTTTCTCAAAATTTTCATTATATTGAGGTTAATTACAAAATTTTGACCCAGTCATAGACATTTGGCCACATAGATAACCCCAAGACAATCAAAGTTTCAAGGTTTCAAAGCAAGCAAAGGCAAATGGCATCATGTTGCTTAATAGGTTTCCAGATATTGTCCATTTATTGGTAACATGGCTCTTT
>NW_018228845.1:0-1037 GCF_001263595.1 Phalaenopsis equestris
TATGAAAATTAGAGAAGATTTTGTTCTTTTCATATTACATTAATGTTGGATTTAATTTTCATAGGAAAACAATTTATTTTTAATTTCACTATATTATATTTGGAGTGGTTAACTGCTTAAAACATGGGTAATGTTAAATGATTATGTATATCATGGGTTCTAAATTATTGGCTTGCATGCCTTTTCAGTGTGTTTTTCAATGCCGATGGAGTTAGAATCGAGGTAAACGATGAAAAATCATATTTAAATTATGAAGTTAGGCAAATCCACTCCGATTTTAAAGTCATTGGTTTGAATCAGTATAAAAAAAAATCTTCTACAATGTAGGGGTAGGGCTATCAACAATAAACGTTCCCAAAACCAGTCTTATGCATTAGGTACACCTTATAGTTTGGTAGTTCCAAAATTGGTTTTTTTTTAATTAGCAATTGCTGTTTGTTAATATATTCTGAACATTTTTATTGATTATCTTTCATTATGATTACCTCATTTGGTTGTTGATATATTGTTAGTAGTGTACCTCCTTATTGAGAAATTTAGGGCAAAGAAAATCAGGAATGGACACAAATCTAGAAGAAAACACAGAGATTTTATTTAACGAGGTTCGACAATGAGCATACGTCCTCGGGAGCAGAGCGGCGATTTCACTATTCCATAAGGAAAGCTCGATACATACCCATAGTGTTACACACATATATAGATGAAACCCACAGACAAAATTACTAAAATTTCCCTGCTCACCCAACCCACTTAACTCCAAGAGACTGTCGGTCAACTTTTTTTTTCGATTGATTAATTATGAAAATATGGCATATGAAAATAATTTTTGAGATTTAATTGAGATTTAATTTAAGTATATTTAATTTAAGTATAAAAGATATATAGTTTGAGTTTTAAAAGTAATATGTTTTAGGGTTGGGACCAATTCCCCATTAAAATGCTTTTGAAAAATGAGTATGTTTTTGAAAAATTTTTGAATATATATAGTAATTTAACGAGTATGTTTTTGAAAAATGAGACCAAGTGGATCTCATTCG
>NW_018228846.1:0-817 GCF_001263595.1 Phalaenopsis equestris
AAAGTGTTGCGATGAAGAGTTGCGGCGAACTGTTGCGATGAAGCTTCGTGGCGAACCGTTACTGAAATAGCAACAGCTGGAGAAGCTCATTCTGCTGAGATCCAGAAACAAAGTCAGAAACCAAATGATGCAGTGTCAAATGTGATGGAGAGAGAATTGATCTTATTTTGAAAGAAGTATTTTTTTTGAATGATATGGTAGTGAAGTTACCGACTTCAACTGATCGAGCATATTCTCCACCGTTTAGGTATGTTACTATTTATGAGACTACCTTGAAAGTTGGTCTACGATTTCTTCTAGCACCTGAGTTTATTGAAATTATGAAGGCGTTTGGGATGTGCGTTGCTCAGTTCTCTTGTCGAGTGGTGACAGTCATTATTGGGTTGACAATTTTCTTTAGGAGTAGCGGGTTAATGTTAACACCGATAATTTTGGCATGACTGTGTGGGTTCTTTACTGATACACATGATCGTGTGTTTTTTAAGCATAAAGTATTGGATTTTCGTCAAAGGAACAGATAAGACAATGGTTCGTAAAATTCTCCTTTGCAAAAAATGATTAGGGGCTCCGCGAGAGGCGAGGAAGGTTTCAACAATTGTCTGTCTCTCTTCAGATTACCGAAGAGGGAATATTGCAGATGCTGAGATTTCGTGACTTGAAGGATCTATTGTTTGAGACACAGTATATTTACAAATTTGTGAGCGATGAGTCATTGTTCAAAGTCAAGCTTTCTTTCCACCCCGAATGGTCAACAACTGTAGTGTTAAAGAAATCTAAGGAGGCCTTCTGAGCTAGCCCTCGCAGAATCCTCAAAGAG
>NW_018228847.1:0-3134 GCF_001263595.1 Phalaenopsis equestris
CTGTGAAAGTGTTGGTGTAGCTTCAGTGGGAGACAAAGATTAGAGAGAGTCATCATAGATGGTTTTGTCACATTAAACTTCGACCATCTGATGATCTGATTAAGAGAGTAGATGTTTTAGGTTTGACTTATGTTTAAAAAGCAGAGGTAGACCTCAAACTGTTAGCTGGAGCCCGATCCCGCCTCCCGATACCGCTCCCGCCTTCCTGTTCCCAATTGCGAAAGGTCACGACCGCGACCTTAGAGTTTCGGGAACTACTCCCGCCTAGAATTCGTGAAATGACGCCTTCTACTTATTTAAGTTACGAACAAGACCTTCCTCCGAATAGTCTTCTGCGATCAACAAGTACAGGCGAGAGATTCGAGAGGGCATCGACGTGTTTTGCATAAAAGGAAGAAAGGAAATAGCAAGGCCCTCTTTTGTGTTCTTCTTCGGGCTTCCTCGGGATAGAGGAAGAGAATTGCAAGCAGTAGTTACTTGCGGCAGAAGAAGAAGAAGAAGAATGTTCTCCTTTGGCCTCTCCTTCGTGGCTTGGGGCAGAAGAGAAATTGGGTTTATTTCTCTTATAAGTTTATCCTCTTCAATGTATCTAGATGTGGAGAGAGAAGAAGAAGAAGCAAAAAAGAGTTCGCTCTTGTAAGTCGAGACGATCGACTGGTGTAAATTCTTCAAGTAGTAAAATCCTCTGCAACTCCGTGGACGTAGACAAATTGTCGAACCACGTAAATCTGTGTCTTTCGCTGTGTTATCATTTTCTGGTGTGAATTTTCTCGTTCTATTTTTCGCTTCGTCGTCTATTTGTCGCTTCGTCGTCGATCGCTCCTCTATTTTATATATATACCGCAACAAAAACAACTTGGGCATATTATATAAAAAATGATCTTAGTTTATTAGAATTAAATGAAAATATAATACTCAATAGGACATAATGAAGAAAAAAAGTATTGGTGTAGCCGACCCCAATTAGTGGGATAAAGGTTTGTTGTTGTTGTTGAGTCTGTAATATCTTCATGAGTCTTGTTATATTTTTTTTAATATAAAAAGCTAGGTCTAATCATTAGTTTCAATAATAATAATAATAATAATAATAATAATAATAATAATAATAATAATAATAATAATAATAATAATAAGTAAAAATTAATATTATTACTTTTTAATCGAAAAACCAGCTGCGCGATTTACTTTAATGATACAGTACAAAGAGGAAGGCCCGGCCCACTCGACGCTCATCCGGCCCGCTAACTGGCGACTGGTGCTGCAAAACTCAGATCCCGAACCTATAAATAGGAGTGCGCAGCCGCGGAAATCGCTTCCGACACAAAGCCATCAGTAATCGGCGAATCGCTTATCCATCTCAAGTAAGTAAACCCTTGCCATCTCTCTTTCTTTCCATCTCCCTCCCTCACTCCCTCATTTACCTCCACTTTCATTCTTTACTCGCTCCAGCACGAGTGTTTTGCATCACTGCTTAGCTTAATTGCTTTGTTTCCTGGCCTCATTTTGGATGTTTTTGAGAATGTAAGTGGAGTTGTTACTACATTCTTTTTCGCGCGATTGCTTCCCTGAATCAAGGGATTTTGTAAGATTATGTAATTTGGTGAAGTTTTTTATGTCCATGAAGTGTGATCATCATTCCTTGGAGAAATCTAGTCTAAAGCTTGAACGAAAGCTTTTCAGTTGGATATATTAATTATACCGTTCTAACTTGTCTTTTTATAGGCCTATATGAATATTAGATACTGTAATCCCTCTTAATTTTTCATTACAGATACAAAAAGATTTATGGTTGTTGAATGATTTTAGGATCTTGGCATGCACCCTTTTAAAGACATGATCGCTATGCTATCTCTCCAATAAGGTGAATTCATTTGTCTGATGGACTTTAATTTCGAACTAATGATTAGCACTCGGGGCTGAGTCGAGGAACTTCTCCCTCAAATATTTCTACATTTGTTGTGGAATGAATAAGCGATTTGGATGTTATGCAAATTGATCAACAAAATTTCTTGATTTAGTTACTGTCCTGATTTTTGTAGCATGGATCTTAATAAACATTTGCTTAGATAATGGAGAAAAATTAAGTGAAATTAAAATCACTGAGCGCTTAAATGGGCAACACACCCCTGCTGTTGCATTTAGATCCTACAGTGATGATGCCCTTAAGAGGTCATGCTTATGCAAACAAGGTAGGGATTACCTTACATGTATGAAATGTGCGGATGCTTCTCCAGATATGAATTCAGAAAAAAAATAGAGTATTTTCTTTGATGATTCTCTTATGTTTGAGCAATGACAAAGATCTTGATGGTTCAGTTGTCCATTATATTCCTTTAGAAAGTAATTAATATTAGATTTATCCGCTATTTTAGTTTAGCAGTTGGTTCCAAATTTTTGGTATCAATTACAACTTAATGATCTTTTATCGGTGCTTTAAAAACATATTTAAAATGCCTTTGGTTAATGATTTGGACATGAGAATAAGAAAAAAATATCAGGGAATTGCTGCTGTAGTTTACTTCCCCTAGTCCATGCTTTTCAATTTAATATCTTCTTAAATATGAGAATGTGGATTACAGTGATATAATCCAAACAACTATAGCAATTATTTATTGGCATATGTTTCCTCTGGATGATGGACAGCCATAAACAAATAAAAAGGTTTAAACATTTAAATTTTCTTACCTTTTTTGTTGATGGTTTGGGAGTTTAACAAGCTATAATTTTTTTGAAATAAAACTGCTATTCATTCTATATTTCTTGAGATGGAGATTCTTCTTCCATATGGAGCTGCAATTCAACAAGAAAAAACTGTTAATAACTCAGAGGATAATTTCAGGGCAAAAATTTCTACACATGGAAAGCCATTCTTGATTTATAACATTTGCCTTATTCTGTATGCTCTTCACAAATTTAATGAATCTGGTTTTGATAGGATTGAACATATTTAATTCCAAATGTGGATTTTGCTGGATAGACACTGTTATACAAATAATCATTTATCTGATGATTTGCTAGAATATATTTTATAGAGCAGTGTTGTGACCATGAATTTGATATGATGAATTTGATGAATTTGACGGAATGCTCATGGTCAAGCTGCAAATCTTAAGAATTTTATTCTTGCAAATCAT
>NW_018228848.1:0-1000 GCF_001263595.1 Phalaenopsis equestris
GAGCATGAGAAAGGGAGAGAGAGAGTGATAGAAATGACAAATAGAGCAAGATAGGAAGATAAACACCTCTCTCTCCCTCTCACACTTTATCTTCTCTTACACACATTCTCTCTCATCTCTCTCTAGCCCTCCTCTCTATCACCCACTCTCTCTATCTGCCTATCTCTCTTCTCCCTTTATCACTCATTCTATTCTCATAAAATTTTTCTCTCATCCCCACTCTCTCTCTCATCTCTATCTTGTAATATCAAGGGAAAGGAGGGATGGATGTAGAGGGAGAAGGAGAGCAAGAGAGAGTTCGTGAGAAGGAAAAAGGTACTCTCTTACCCTTCGAATGAGAGAGAGAGGGGGGAGTGAGAAAGAGAAGCATAAGAGAGAGAAGAGTAAGAGTGCAAGAGAGGGACGGCAGAGGGAGGAAGGAAGAAAGAGAACAAATGAGAGAAAGCATGTGCATGTGGCGGAGAGAGTGAGTGAGAGAGGGAGTGAGAGTTAAAAATTGAATGAGTGAAACATGAACGAGAGAGATGAGGACAGATGATGAGAGACTGTGAGAGAGTGAAAGAGAGCATCGAGCATCAAGAGTGAAAGAGAGCATCATTAAGAAAGGGAGGGCAAGAGCATGATTGAGAATGCAAGAGATAGAGAATGTGCAAAGAAGCTCTCTGAGGGAAGGAAGAGAGAGGGACAGAGAAGAAAGAATGAAAAATCTCTCCCTCCTCTATCCCTCATTTCCATTCTCTCTCATGGTCTCTCCTCTCTCCCTCCCTCACTTCTCTCTGTCGTGCTCTCTCTCCCTCATTCCTTTTTCTCTCTCTGACAATTTTCTCTCTCCACCCTCTCTATCTCTCATTTTTATTCTCTCTCATGCTCCCTTTTTCTATCTACCTCCCTTATTTCTCTCTCTTTCTCATTCTCTCTATATCTCTCTCACTCTCATTCTATGTCATCGCTCATTTTCTCACTCTCTTACTCTTGCTCCCTTCCTCCCTCTCACATTTTG
>NW_018228849.1:0-766 GCF_001263595.1 Phalaenopsis equestris
TTCCTCTAGCTGGTTTTAATATTATTTCTCTCTCAATTTCTCTCCTTCATGTTCCATCTCATTTCTTCATTTCCTCTTACCCTCCCTCTCCCCTCCCTTTCTCTCTCTTTATCTTCTCTCTTTCTCTTTCTTGCTCTTTTCTCTCTCCCTCCATTGCTCTCACTTTCCCAACTCTCTCTCACTCTCAATAGAAGTGTGAGAGAGTTGAAGTTATATGGCCTCTCTTTCCCCCCTCTCTAACTCCCCCATTTATTCACTCTCACTTTCTCTTTCTTGTTCAATCTCTCTATTACTCTCTTTACCTCTCTATCCCCCTCTCTCTTATTTTCTCTCTTACCTCACTCTCCATATCTCTCTCGCTCTTTATTCTCATTCTCTATCTTCTCTTTCTTTCACTCTTCTCTTTATTGCTCTCTCTTTCTTCCTTTATCTATCTCCCACTCTCTCTGTTGCTCTTGCTTGCCCACCTCTCTTCACTCTCTCTATCTCAACATGTCTATTTCTAGGTCACATTTTACAACTCTCCCTTATTAACTTTTTCCTCTCCCCTTATCTTCATTCTCTCAATCCAATGAGACATAACGTATGTGTGGAGTGACAGATTGTAAGTTAGTTCCCTCTCTCTTTCTCAAACTATCTCCCATCTTTCTCTTACGCTCTTGTTGCCTCTCCCACCTTTACTCACTCGTTGCCTCTTTCTCCCTCTATCATGGTCCATTACTTTCTTTTACTCCCTTTAACTTAAAGATAAAGAGAGAGAAAGAAG
>NW_018228850.1:0-1179 GCF_001263595.1 Phalaenopsis equestris
TCCTGGTTCCAGCTCAATCTGGCTCAATCTAATTTTCCGTCTTGATTGTAGTTTTCTAGTAATTTCGATGGTAAAACATCTTACGTCCACCACTTCTCTTGGCATGTTGTGTTAGGGCTTCAATTCTTCATCAGAGTCATGAAGAACAGCCAAGTTGCTCGCCTCCTCTCGTTGGATGCCCTTCTTGAATTGAATGGTCGATAGTATTTTGGCTTCTTGCTTCCTAGTCCTTGTTGTCGATACTTTACAAGCTTGGTAAATGGTATTGGGAACAATCTCACTTGACCCAAGAATTCTAGACCAAGGATTGCCTTGAAGTCATCCATAAGAATGGTGGAAAAATTCAATGTACCTGACCAATCTCTGATATAGGTCTTCACTCCTTTGGCAGCTCCATGGATTGACATAGCCGCTTAGTTGACTGCTTCGATGAAGCCCCCTCCACCAGTTATTTGTATACCCACCCTCTTCACTTCTTCAATAAAGATGAAGTTGGGAGAAGCTCATATATCTATCATTGATTTCGTAGGTGTCCCACCTATAATCACCTCCATAAAGAGAAGTCCTTTTTTCAGGATTTTTCGGAGAAGAATGCATCATGTTGAGCAATTGCATTGTTCCCATTTGTGTTAAATTGCTTTCTTCTTACTCTTGATGGCTTGTAAGGAGAGAGTTCAAAGCCTTCTTCTGAGTGCAATCCCTTGCACAATGAGGTCCTCCACAAAGAAAACTGATGTTGTGTGGTTTAGTTTCGTTGTTGTTGTTAGACTTCCTCTCGTCTTTTGTCTTGGATGGAGTTGATTTGTGACGAATCGCTTCCTTATTTTGATCCTTCTCTTCTCCACTTTTGACATAGTTACTCTTTTTTTTCCTTAGATTTGTAGACTCTTTTGTATACTTAACCAAGCTTTACACAACGGAGATGGAATTAGCGAGGCCTTGTGCTCCACACCACCTAAGCTCAATATTCTCTCACTGTTCGAGTCCATCTATGAAGTTTAAAAGAGTATTCTTATCAGAAATGTCAGGAATTTCAAAGACCAGGCTAGTAAACTCCTTAATATATTCCCGAATTGATCTCATTTGCTTGAGCCTTCACAATCAGGCTCTAGCATCATCTTTTGCATTCTTAGGTTAGAATTGCCTCTTTAGCTCCCTTTTGAAGTCATCGAAGGTGGA
>NW_018228851.1:0-1885 GCF_001263595.1 Phalaenopsis equestris
ATATGAGATGTTAGCCCCCAGGTGGAAGGAATCGATGGATTTCTAGAGTGAGAGCTGGTATCTTCTCTGCCAAACCGGTCTCCAGAACTATTCAAACTTTAAATTAGCCAATGTTCTTTATAACATCTCTAGTAAAGGTAAAGAATATAATTGCTCTTATTTGGCACAACACAATTCACATACTTCCACAACAGAATTCTTATACTTATTATTGATTCATGATAAGTAGAAATATATTTTTCAAATTAAGTGTTTTTCTTTTACATAAACTCAAGTTATCTTTTTAAATTGTTATTGTTCTGTTAAAATATCAAAAATACCAAAAAGTTTTGAATTTTAATTCTTCAAAAATATTTTTAGTTTAAGTAATTGTCTTTTTTAAATAGAAAGTTTGCTGTTTAATAGTACATATTGCATATTTTCCAGTGGGTTCGATATTCAAGTCTTAATAAAAAAGTCATATATTACTTGATAACGATATGTATACTTGCGTAATATCCCAATATAAATATAAATTAAAGAGTTAAATTCTTATTTTCGTCAAGATCAAGTTTTTGGTTCTGTTGCAAAGTAAGAAAACATAAGTAAAAAAATATCATCAAAGACATTGTTATACTGTTGCATATAAGCAGTTTCGGGATCATTTACTTCATCATTGTCTTCTTTAGTAAGCTCCTACCATGACTTCTCCTACAAAGCTGGTTTGTTTGCTACATTTCTAATGAGATCTCGTTACGAATTCTCTATTTTACTTGTTCAATTGCAAACTTCTTTAGCAAGCTCTCATTGTAAATTTCCACTTGTTTCATTGATTCCATCTCCGATAAGCTCTTACTGTCAATCTGTCATTGTGAAAATTTTGTATCTTTCAGATGATTTTTGTTAGGTTCCATTTACAGTGAACTCCAATACATGCCACTGAGATCACATTATGAGAGTTTTGAAATTTTGTCTTGAGCTTGTGAGTCAAGCGGATCAAGCTTATTAATTTTTTCTTTAGAAAGTCAAGGCTAAGCTCATCGTTTGAGTTCCACTCACGCTTGAGCTTAATTTCAAGCCTGCCATTAGAAAAGTGAGTCAAACTCAAGTTAGCATTGAGTCAAGATCAACTTAACTCATTGACATCTCAAAATTTAACCTATGGTTGTAAGCTATAATTGAAAGAACCAAATATTGATTACAAAATACAAGACACAAGCTAGAAGGTGGTTTGGAGAGTATTTGCATGAAATAAATTACATAAACTTATGTTCGCCATATTGATGGAGAAAAAAATTTAGGGAGTGTTATTCCCTAATTGAATTAGATAAAATTGGACTAATGAATACGAATAAAAAAAGAAAAGATATAACTCTTTCTTAAGTAAAATTGCGTGCTGATAAATTCATAGTGGTAGAGTGAAATATTAATGTTTTAGTGTTGTACAAAGATCTGACACACATAAATATAAAAGAAAATTTTGATAGAGAGAATGACAACATTTTTTACGTGAAAAACACAATAGGGTAATAACCACAGTTCCTAGCCCACTTGAAATGATTTAGCTATGTCGATATAGGTTACAAGATTTTACAAGCCCGTGAATAATCGAAAGTAATATTCCACAAGTGAAGGTTATCGACGTGTTTTTCTTCTGGATATTAGTGATTGGGGAAGTGGTGGTGACCCAACAGATGTGAAGGAAGACCAAAAATAGAGGTTCTGTGTTATAAAATCTAATGTCAATATCATTGGTATTGGTAGCTCAATGACAGTTGTCCGACATCCATGGCCTGGTTGTGTTAGTGAATCGACAATGATGGTTCCACAAAAGTGATGGTGGTGGTCAGAAAACAATGATACAGTGATGATAAAGCTTGTGGCTGAGAAGTGGTGGTATGACACT
>NW_018228852.1:0-219 GCF_001263595.1 Phalaenopsis equestris
TTGGCCTTTAGGTTTGAATTGGGTAAAAATCCCTTATCTTGGACATTTTCCAGCCACCAAGGTGGCTGGCCAACCAAGCATTGATCACCTCTTGGCTCAGGGAAGTCAGGGATGGCAAATGATGATTATCTCCCAATGGTAAGTGATGATGTTGGAGATATTTCAAGTTTGGTCCAAAAATGGGTTGAAATCCCTTAATTTGTGGATCCATTGGTCCAT
>NW_018228853.1:0-1599 GCF_001263595.1 Phalaenopsis equestris
AACCAAAACCAAAACCAAAGTTAAAATCAACCGAGATAAAACTCCCTACCACAACATTCAAAATATAAAACAACTCAAAATTTAATCACAAACATCACATAAAACTACAACTTCAACTAAATTAAGACGTCTCTATTGGATGATCGGGAATCCCTCGGAGGAGATAACCTCGGTTGCTAATAAGGCTTCCCACGGTCTAAATGAAATTATGGAGCTCATTAAGTTGGGTTTAGTAAATTCATCTGGACTAAGTGAATCCAATAGAAAATAGTGGTGCCGGTATGAGGGAACCATATGATCCTAACCGGTGTCGCTCTAATCAACTTTAATATGCCCTCTATAAAATTTAAACAACTTCAACCATAGGGCCACCTGATTTAACATCATAACTTGACACACTAGAAAACTCAAACTCATCGCAGCGAGGAGCTTGGAGCTAGCATGGTGGGCAGCACGGCCGACTTCAACAGCAGAACCTGTCTTCCCCAACTAAACCAATCTTTCTTCCTTAGACTTAAACAACAAATCCATAAGACTTTGAGTTTGCTTGCTTATGCAACGTAAATCCTCACACCTTATCTTTAGGCCTTTGCGTAGCCCTGCTATACAATATAAGCCCTAACTCATCTTAGGATTCTGAGGTTGTCGTTTGTCACGAATTAAATGCTCATATCTTCCAAGCTTTTTATGTGATTGTTTCATACGAATATAAGACCTAACTGTTAAAATTTCTAGGATGAAACAGTTAAATTTTTCTCCTCTAAACTTAAACCAAACATTAGGATAGCTTGGGAAGTCAACGAGGTTCGCCTCTGGATCCATGACATCCCTTAGTTCTTCCTCCTTTGAATTCTACAATAAAATGTTCCAAATTTGAACCAATCCCCTTTCACACCTCTACGTCCGATCTCATTGAAGAGTCCTACCCTTTAAAACCCCTTGAAGATAATATTTCCTGATTTTTATCGAGAGTCTTCTTAAGTGACTTTGGTTAATTAAAATGTAATTAACTATAGAGGCTTGCCCTTATAGGAAGCATGTCCAAACCCAGCTTAATATAAACCCTATTTAATCCTTTATATTAAATAGGGGAACTTTTTGGCAAATACAAAGGTTTCGCAGACCAAACGGACGTCATACTTTACTTAGTTTATTTGATCAAGTCCCCATCCTCAAGTCCTGTGTTTATCCTTCATGATAGATACAGGGTTTGAGGTATAGTGCTCCTTCATTTTAAACTATAAAAAATATGGGGTCAGTTTGATTTCATACCTCAATGTCCGTCCGAAGCAGACGACGGGATTTCAATTTCGGTGGCCGATAGCTTCTTACGGGGAACTCCCCTCCAACACAAATAGCGCCGATAGCTTCTGGCGACTCCACTGAGGACAAGCTTTTCTCTCCATTCAAATCAAGAAATATTATTTTCACACATTGGTAATGTGTCCATGCCACTCTTGGACCAAACTACCTTTCTTCTACTGACATACTTTAACCATTTCTATCTTGGGAAGGTATGGTCAACTCCTTGGACTTCAAGGCTAGCTATTCTACCATCATTGAATAGAGGAATTCAAAAGGCCATTAAGGACTCTTTAA
>NW_018228854.1:0-362 GCF_001263595.1 Phalaenopsis equestris
TTTTTGCAGGCCTTCTCAACATTTCTACTTCACCTCGTTTTTAATATTAGGAGTTTTCTACACATATAAATAGTTAGAGAAATTTTTGGGTAATGAAATTTTAAAATAAGTATAAAACTAAAACATTAAACAAGCATAATATTTCCTAACACAAAATAAAACTGAAAAAAATAATTAAAATTAAAATGCAAAAATAAAAATCACATTACATTACAATCCACAAAATATTACTCAACATCTATTAAACTACACAAGCACATTTAACTACCACACTAACTTTAATTAAATTTAAAAATCATTCAAGTACAACATAATAAAAATGAAAGTCCAAACACACATAAACATCCATTTCTATTACAAAA
>NW_018228854.1:675-880 GCF_001263595.1 Phalaenopsis equestris
TCATAACTTGTAGAGGGAACATCTCTACTAGTAGAAGGTTCTTCACTCCTACTTCCAGTTCTCCATTTCTCATGGGATTCATAAGTCTTCAAATTGGCCTTACTAATGGGTTTCATAGGGTAAACCCATTCTTCATCTCCAATTTTCACTCTAGAAAGTTTGCAAATTACACAAATAAGGTCAGGATGTCCTAGACCTCCACTTG
>NW_018228855.1:0-1804 GCF_001263595.1 Phalaenopsis equestris
AAATCAGTTGGGATGTATTGCTACTGCACTTAGCATTAGACCTCTTGGAACTTTACTTAATAATGTTAAAGTTAATCCTAAAGATCAAAATTAAGAGCAAATCAAGGCTATTCAACTGAGAAGTGGAAATAAATTAGAAACAAAAGTTCCAAAAGAGATTAAAGTTGAGAAAGAAGTGGTGGAAAATGAAAAATATAGTGAAGCCTTTCATCTTGATTTAGAATATCCTATTAAACCAATGAAAATCACTGTAGAAAGACCACCACCTCCATTTCCTCATAGATTGAAGCAATATAACAGAGATAACCAATTTACTAAATTTTGGGAAATATTGAGGGTAAACATTCCATTTTTTGAAACCCTGGAGCAAATGTCAAGCTATGTGAAGTTTATGAAAGATATACTTAATAAAAAAAAGAAGTTTATAGATAATGAGACTGTTGCACTTAGTGAGGAGTGTAGTGCAAAAATTCAAAATAACCATCTTGAAAAACTTAAAGATCCTAGTAGTTTTACTATTTCTTGTGCTATAGGCGAAAGATTTTCTTGGAAAAGCTTAGTGTGATTTGGGAGTTACTATTAATCATATGCATCTATCGATTTTTAGAAGGTTGGGTTTAGGAGAAATTTCACCTACTACTGTAACTTTTCAATTAGATGATTGTTCAATTACCTATCCTAATAGAGTTATAGAAGATGCTTTGGTGAAAGTTGATAAATTTATCTTTCTTTTAGACTTTATTGTGTCAAATATGGAGGAAGATAAATAAATTTCTATCATTTTAGGGAGACCATTTCTTGCCACTAGAAGAGCTTTGATAGATGTAAGATGTCAAAAATAAGAGTTGATAATGAGAGTCGGTAATCAAGAAGTTACATTTAATATCACAAAATAAATAAGATACCCATCAAAAGGAAGAGATGTGAATGCTTCAAAATGGTTATTAACAATTATTTACGCAATGAATATTTCACAGATACATCTGAAAAGAAAACTGAAGAAAAGCATATGGAATATGAAGATAAAGATATAATTCAAGCTAAATTTATGAAAGTGAGTAACAAAGAATTGAATTTTGTTCAGAAACAATTTGAATTGTTACATCTTACCAATAATAACAAAAATTTGATTTCTTCGATTATGAAACCTCCTGAACTAGAAATGAAAACATTTCCTACACATTTAAAATATGCTTTTTTATGAGATTTATCTACATTACTTGTCATCGTATCCTTGGAATTATCTGAAGCACAAGAACAAATGTTGTTGGAAATTTTAAGAAGAAATAAGAAAGCCTTTGGATAGACATTAGCTGATATCAAAGGAAACAGTCCTTCGATTTGTATGCACATAATTTTATTGGAAGAACATCATAAACAAAAAGCTGATCCTCAAAGGAGATTAAAACTTATGATGAAAGAAGTTATTTAGAATGAAATTTTAAAATGTTTGGATGTTGGATAAATATATCATATTTCATATAGTGCTTAGGTGAGTCCAATTCACTGCATTCCTAAGAAAAGGGTGTGACTGTTGTGAAAAATAAGAATAATGAATTAATACCAACAAGACAAGTCACTAATTGACAAATCTCCATTAATTATAGAAATTAAGTTCGGCCACCAAGAATGATCACTTTCCTTTAGCTTTTTTGGACCTAATGTTGTATAGGTGATGCGAGGGGATTTAGTGTAAACATTTTGCAAATATTTTTCAATATTACAAAATTACACAAGGCATATATATAATAACAATATAATCCCAACAAAAAGACTTCTTATGAAAATAATTTATCTTTTAAAA
>NW_018228855.1:1931-3240 GCF_001263595.1 Phalaenopsis equestris
TCCTTAATTTTGTGGTTAGGCTGGGAGGATACCGACTGCCACTCCAGAGCTCCCACTACTCCCTTTTTGAGGGCTAACAACCTAGCACTAGTTTCCAATCAACTGGACCAAATTAGAGATTTTAATTTGTCACCTTGTAATCTCCAATTTTGCATCCAACAAAGTATATTTCCCTATTTATTTGCACCCAATTGCATAGATGACATAATCTCCCATGAAATTAAATGTGACACTCCCTATGTTGTAGAAATCATATCTCATTTAAGAACATATGACTCTCAACAAGTTTTAACATTTCAATGGGCCATATTGAAAAGTAAATGAAGATCGGAGTTCAAATCATCAGAAATTATTATCATTTAAAACTTTGAAAAACAAAATCTATTCTTCATAAAACCATATCTCAAAGTAGGGAGATGGATAAAGAAGACTACTCAGAATTCATTAGAAAGATACGACAAAACACAAATTTTATATATAAAAACAAGTTTACAAAATAATAGAAATAAAAATACAACTTATCTCACAATCCATCTCAAGAAAATCCCTAGAAGTTCCTCTAAGCCTTTCTCTCTTTACAATCACTCCCAATTCTCTCTTAGAAGTGTAATGAAGAAGAAATCTCACACCTTCCCTCTCATCATACAACCCTAGAAGAAAATCTTCTCTTCTCTCTCTATCTCTAACTCACGCCAACTTTCTCTCTCCCTCATGCCACACACTTGACAAATGAGAAGTCTTCTTCTTTTATTTTAGACTGCCTCCTTTGGAAAAGAATTCAAAATTTTCTCCAAAATTGCTTCCAAAAGTCAACTCTTTTGAATTCAAAAGATGTGTCATTTGATCCAAGAGACATATCTCTTCATAAAAGAACCTCTCAAAGTGTCTAGATGCATTGAATTACTCTAAGAGGTGTGTAGAACAAGTGTCCTTTTGAAATTCATTTCATCTCAAATTGCCTTAATTTCAAAAAGTTGTCCCTGGCGCATCATTCGCCGATCTGGCGCATCCTGTGCCAGTTCTCTGGATTTTGGCTCATCAGGGGCCAGAATCCAAAAATTCACTATTTTAGCTTCAAATTTCATCCTTTTTGCCAGTTTTTCTCCAAATGCCTAAAAGTGATAAACCTGCTACCAAAACACAAAAATACCCTTCTTTAAAGTGCAATATCATGAAAAATAAGCATAAAATAACTACTTAAAACAGTATATTATTTCGTGTATCAAAATCCCCCAAACTTAAATGTTTATTGTCATCAACACTTTTATTACATAAAAATGTATGACTTAGGATAGAGATTAACTTATAA
>NW_018228856.1:0-316 GCF_001263595.1 Phalaenopsis equestris
GGCCTAAATTGTCACGTGGGCCCCTATTATTGGACACCTGATGCAAATTTGCATCAGGTATCCTGATGCAAAAATTTCTCCCATTTGGGGCAGCAGTGCTGTGATGGTGTGGTACCGCAATGTAGGTTTGATTGTTTGAGTAAATTGTATTTTGATAACTTTTTAAAAAATTACGGTTAAAATTTATATTTTTTCATCACTCCTGACTAAATACGATGACAGATTTCTCTAACTTAAAAAAAAAATATAATAATCTTCACAATTTCACTATTACTTTATTATTTTATGATAAAACATAAAAAATATTATCTTATTA
>NW_018228857.1:0-2322 GCF_001263595.1 Phalaenopsis equestris
TTGGGAGCATAATTTATGTATTATATACTTCTCTAAAAATGTATTTTTTTTTCAATTTATTCTCATGTACAAAAATGATATATTTCAATTGAGTTTGAATTTGGCTGATTGAGTTTGCATGCTGATTGAGATTTTGTAGTCTGGTATTTACATTGGTGGGTGTGCGAGTTTGAGATGCCAGTCTACACCGTTAACATTTCTGTATGGAGTTTAGTTTATGCCAACCCATTTGTCAGTGTTTTTAGAGAAAATATACAGTTTTTTAGTAATTACTTCCAGCTAATAGTATGCCAAGAAAAGGGTGTAAAACTTGTTCTTCTCGAATAGCCCCCTTACATGTCGGTATTTTTAGAATCATCCTCGCTGGCTTTCCCTTCACCTGGGATCAGTTTTACCAAATTTTATTTTTCATTCATATTTGTCGAGTGCTTCATGCTCTCTGTAATTTTTGTTTTGAATAATTTCTATTCATGTTAAATTATGGTAATACGCCTTCTCCTTCATAATCCTATGACACTTATTTTTTACTCATATATAATAGTTTCCTTTGCTTTACTTCATTTCTTGTCCAAACAAGATGGAGCTTATATATTATAATATATAATATAATCATATCTTGCGTTCGAGATCTGTAATTATAATTATTCTTTTGTTGGTTTTATGTCCTTTATTCTCATTTCATATATATTTAAAGAATATTAGCTCATTTTAAGCAATTTTTTCTTGTATAAGTGATTGATAATGAATTCAATGCAAGTATTAATCATGTTCAGGGTGCGATGGGTATGGGTGCCTGTTGAAGCTCTTGCATTAGTTCTTTTTATTTTTTTAAATATTGCTTTATACTTTAGTTGATCTTGTACTTGTGACAAAAAGTTTTTCTTTTTTGACTCTTACTACTTCGTAAAGGTTCTGATAGTTTTTTTTTTTTTTTATAATTTGCTTGAAGATAATATGGTTATATTTTATGATGTATTTCTAGTATTGAACTCTTCATTTGAATTGTAATCCTTGCTTCAAGGTGGACGAGGAGTTTGAGTTGCTTATGCTAAATTTTATAAAAGCTATTGATTCGATTGTTTTGCATTCTTCTCTTACCTTTTTTCTTTGCATCCGGCTCTTCTATTCTGTTTCTTCAATAATCTTCTTGGTCCTCATGAAGGTTTATTGATCTTAACCAGATATTTAATTTGTTGTAGCTTTCATATTACTTTAATTTTATTTCACAAATAATCCAGGCTAACCTTTTTCCTATTGTTATTAGTAGTGTAACTGAGGCTCGAGAGAGCTTAACTATTTTTTTGGCTCGACCTACCATGTAACTCATTTAATTATCAATTCAAACAAGCTTTTTGCGAGCATGAAAGTCTCGTAAAAATTATTGATTGTGTGTTGTACATACATACATATATGTGTATAAATATCAGAGTATGTGTAACATAATTCATATGCCTGTCTATGCAATAATATAAGCATATAAGAACACAATAGAAAGAAAGAATGTACTAATATATACATGCATACATATACATAATTTTTTTTATTGAAATTCCATAGTATTGGAAAAAATGATGTCCATAAGGATTGAAACCCCATCAAAGCTTTTTGGATTCCTCAATGGCTCCTTTCTCCCCTCCTCTAGCTCCCACCCTTTGATCTCAACCATGGCCCCCTCCTAGTTTAAATCTCTCAGTCCTTCCTCTTTGGAAAGCCTATACAATCAAGATCTCTTTTCAACCCTTCACAAACTTCTCCTTTTTGACACAATAGCTTGTCTTAGGGTTAACTCGATGAGATCTTCTCTTCTGAAAACTTGTTGCAGCCTAATTAACCTTAACCCTAACTTTTTCCATCGGGATTTTCTCTTCTTTCTTCCTATAACTCGAGGCAAAACCTTCCTCTTCCTTCAATTTTTTTCTCTTCTTTTCATGGAAAAGGACTTGTTCTTACCAAGAACCCAACCCTAAAACATTCACCGCCATGGTTATGTTTAAGATTAGTTCGATATTGTCCTTTTCTCACGGTGAACTCTTTGAAGTTTCTATGGGTTGAGAATTTGCTCTTTAATTCCCCTAACTTTCCTTTTAGTTGTTGGAACTCTACTGACTATTTCAAAATCTAAGTGAAATAGGTTATCGCTAGTAATTGATGCCCTTACTGCCAACAAATTTCACTTTGCCTTTGCTAGGGTTTGCGTTTAGATTGCTACTATTTCAAATCTTCCTAATAAAATAAGTATTATCTATAATTGAACAAGTTGGTTCTAATTTCTTTATGATTGGAATGCAAATCTTTGCTCGAACTACAACTCCTACTCTTTCC
>NW_018228857.1:18273-20075 GCF_001263595.1 Phalaenopsis equestris
CAATGGGGGAACAACCAAGTAAACCCATTGGGAAACTGGAACAACCAAGGAAATAATAATTATAGATCTCCTTATCCTCCAGGAATCAACAGTAATACGCAATTTAAGGATAAGAAGTTTTCGATAGAAGAAGTGGTGTTATAAATGGGTAATTAGTTACAAAGTCAAGGAGCTACAATTAGAAATATTGAGAATCAACTTGGGCAAATTGCAAGTTCATTAAGTAATAGATCCCAAGGAACACTTCCTAGTAATACTGAATCAAATCCAAAAGCCTAGAATAAAGAGCAAGTTAAAGCGATACAACTTAGAAGAGGAAGAGAGTTGGAAGGTAGGTTTAAAATTACATTTGAAGTAGAGGGAAAAGAAATTAAAGAATCAAAAGAGGACACTTCAAAAGATTCTGAAGACCTATTTCTCCACCAAAAATTGATTTAGAAAAACCACCACCACCATTTCCTCAAAGACTTCGACAACAGAAGTTGGATAAGCAATTTTCAAAATTTCTGGAAATATTTAAGAAGCATACAATCAATATTTCATTTGCTGAAGCCTTAGAACAAATGCCAAGCAATGTAAAGTTTATGAAGGACATTCTCAACCGAAAAAGGAAGTTTGAAGATAAGGACTGTTACACTTAGTGAGGAGTACAGTGCTCTAATTCAGAAAAAGCTTCCTGAAAAGCTTAAAAATCTTGGTAGCTTTACAATTCCACGTGCAATAGGATACAAATTTTATAGGAAAGCTTTATGTGATTTAGGTGCAAGCATTAACCTTATGTCATTATCAATATTCAAAAGATTGGGATTAAGAGAAATAACCCCTACTACTGTAACTCTGCAGCTAGCAGACTGTTTGATAACATACCCTAAACGAGTTATAGAAGATGTCCTAGTGAAAGTGGATCAATTTATCTTTATTTTTGATTTTATTGTGCTAGATATGGAGCAAGATAAAGAGATACCTATCATTTTGGGGAGACCTTTCCTAGCCACAGGAAGAGCAATGATAGATGTGCAGAAATGGGAATTAATAATGCACGTCAATGATCAAACCGTTACTTTCAATATTTCAAGATCAACGAAATAGTATATGTTTTTCTTCTCTTACCCACTTTAAAATAGTTATTAGCAATAGTTATATACTGTTACTTTCAATATTTCAAGATCAAACTGTTACGTTCAAACCTTTGATTTTCAGTTCCTTTCCTATCTACTATTTCAAAATCAAATTCTTGCAAAAAAAGAATCCATCTTACAAGTCTTGGTTTAACATTCATCTTTTTCATTAAGTACTCAATAGCAGAATGATCTGTAAGTACTACACAATGAGTTTCAATTAAATATGATCTAAATTTATGAAAGGCATATATTATTGCTAATAATTCTTTTTTCAGTTGTTGCATAATTAATTTGAGTTTCATTAAGATTTTTACTAGCATAGTAAATTACTTTAAAAATTTTATCATATCTATGTCCTAAAGTAACTCCTATAGCATAATCACTAGCATCACACATCAATTCAAAAAGTTTTCCCCAGTTTGGTGAAACTATAATTGCCTATTATTGAAAATCATGCACTGGTGCCTAAGCACCACATTCTCATGCTTCAGCGCGATGTAACTAGAGAGGCAGGAGCCTAAGTGCCACCTATCCACGCTTAAGCGCTAGTTCATGAAAACCAGTTCGTGAATGGTTAAAAGTAAAAAATAACCCAAAAAATCTCCATTTTTACTCTCGCCGACACCTTCAACCTTTTGAGTTTCCAATTTGGAAGTCCAGGGCAAGTCATTTCGTGGAGAT
>NW_018228858.1:0-563 GCF_001263595.1 Phalaenopsis equestris
TGAGAGAGGAAGACATTGAGTGAAGAGAAAGGGAGAGGGAGGGAGTAAGTGTCTGAAATTGAAGAGAGAGAGAGAGAGAAAAAGTGAGAAAGGGAGGAAAAGTGAGAGAGAAATAGAGATAGGAGAATGTCTGAAGGAAGAATGAGGAAGAGAGAGAGGAATCTGAAGGAAGAATGAGGAAGAGAGATGAAGTTAAAGAGAGAGGGAGAGAGTTGGCCACAAAGAGAGAGAGGGAGGGACAGAAAGAATAATAGGGGAGGGAGTAACATAAGGAAGTAAGAGAGAGATAATAAATATAGAGAAAGAGGGAGGGAGTGAAAGAGATTTTTTAAGAGAGTGAGTGAAGGAGTGAGAGTTACTGAGCCCAAAATTGGAGAAAAGAGAGTGAATGAGCTTGAGGGAGAGTGGGTGGGAGAAGAAGAGAAAAATTGAGAGAGAGAGAGATAGAAGAGAGTGAGGGAGAGAGAGAAGGAGAGAGGGAGAATATTGAGTGAGAAAGAGAGAGAAAGGAAGAGAGTAAGAGTGAAAGTAAAATTCAATAGAGAGTAGCAATGAGGGAGAGA
>NW_018228858.1:2141-2634 GCF_001263595.1 Phalaenopsis equestris
CTTCATTCACCTCTTATCTTTATATGTCTTAGTAGGGAGAGTTTAAATGGGTGAGAGATAGAGGGTTGTGAGAGAGCGAGGTGGATAGAGTGAGGAAGAGAGGGAGGGGCAAGAGAGAGAGAAAGTAAGTGAAAGATTGAGAAGAGAAGAGAGATCGCATCCTCTTCTTCCCCTATTTTCCATCCCTACCATTTCTCTCTCTTGTTGTCCCTCCAACCATTTATGTACCTCTCCTTACTTTACTCTCATCAGGGAGACAAAGATAATTAGAGAGTGTGTGTGGGAGAAATATAATGAGTGAGAATGAGAGTATGAGAGAAGAGGGAAAGTGACAAAGTGAGAGAGAGAGTGAGCGGAGAATTGAAGGAGTGATATTTCTCTCAATCACTCACATGCGCACTCTTCTCTCCCTCTTTCAACTCTACTTATCTTCTCCTGTTACCTAACTCTCCGTTTATTTACTCTTTCTCTCTCTCTTCTCTCTCTCTCTCCA
>NW_018228859.1:0-379 GCF_001263595.1 Phalaenopsis equestris
TTCATATTTAAATTTTTTTCAAAATCACAAAATCACTACTTTATCAAATCACGAAGGTTAAAAATAAAACGGTCGACAGACACACATACAGTTCATTTCTCAAGGCCCTATATTGCAAGGATTTTGATTGAAATAGATATTACACTACCAGATGTAGAAGAAGCCTGACTTGGCTCTGCTCACAATGGTTATTGACTGAAAATTATTATGGAACAAAAACTTCACTACTGCAAACACTGCAAGATGTTTGGACACCTGCAAGAGAAATGTTTCAGATTGCACCAACAGTTGAGAACTAATAGTCAAAAGCGGGAACATGTTGTTAGTGCACCTAAAAGCGCTCTCAGCAAACCTGATGACAGCCAACCTCAGGAGGGGT
>NW_018228860.1:0-542 GCF_001263595.1 Phalaenopsis equestris
ATATAATATATTATATATATTAATATATACAAACAAATTTATAAACCTTATTACTAGAAGGCGGAAGCCCTACCCCTGTGTTTGCCCTTTCCCCTCTCAAAAACATGCCGCTCTTTATCTCAAAATCGTGAAAAGCTTCCTCTCGGTGACTGCGAGAACCCTCATTCTCTCAAAATCGCGAAAAGCTTCTCTCGTCGAGAACCCTCCTTCTTGTCTCAAAATTGCGAAAAGCTTTCTCTCAGTGAGAGCTTAGGGTTGATTGTTTGTGTTCGTTCTCTAATCTCTATTTCTATTTGTCTTCGATAAAGTGTATTTGTCCTCGGCGAGTTGGCGTTGGATCAACCACTCGGTATTCTTGCTTCGGTGCTTGGTTGCTCGATATTCTTACTTGGTTGCTTGTAAGGCTACGGAGGCGTCTTCTTTGAGCATATTTTCTTTAATATTTCATATTTAACTTCAGGTTCGCCTCCATCTTCAGGTTCGCCTCTTAGTTTAAATTTTCAAAATTTTTTTTAGGTTTATTTAATTTTCTTGAGTGAAAC
>NW_018228861.1:0-796 GCF_001263595.1 Phalaenopsis equestris
CTCAAACTTCTCCTCACATATTTTTCTTTCCTTTTCGTTCTTTTCTTTTTCTTTTGTTTTTTTCTTTTCTTCCTCTTTTTCATGTGAGGATTACTATATATGGATAGCCTATGATAATTTTAAACTTCACTATCCTCTTCTTAAAGTTAAAAACTTTTCACATTCCTTCACTTTTTAAATTTCATATTAACTTTGAAAATTTTTTATAAAGTTTCAATCTTTTCTTTTTACATGAAACTCTAAGAATCTCAATACTTTAAAAATACAAATTCATTTACTTAAAATGTCAAAACATAGTGTTATTCTCTCATACCAAATACCTTAATCTCTAGAATTAACCCTTATCATTGAAAATTTTTACTTAAGCTCACTATATCCTTAGAAACACAAATATAATTATCTAAAGTTAGGCTCTAATACCAAGGTCATGTTAAATTAAAAATTTTTAAAATATAACTATTTGAGGACAAATAAAATTAAGTTTCTTTCTTTAAAAAGGAATTCCCCCACCCCAAACTTGAATTTTAAAAGATTAAGCATGAAAAATTGAAAATACATGGTGAAAGAAAAGAGTTAATACATAAAGAAAAGACTTATCTGTTGAAGGTTCAGATTTTAAAACTTAACTCTGAAATATTGCAGGTGCTAATATGAAAAGCTACAAGACTTAAAACATTAAATGACATGTAAAATATATAAAAAAATTGCTGAGAAAAAGTTAAATAAAAACAAATACAATAAAGTAATAAAAACAAAACAATAGTACTAAAAAAATTTCAATTCAAAAATAGCTCTA
>NW_018228862.1:0-309 GCF_001263595.1 Phalaenopsis equestris
TAGCTAAGACCAGTACATAGAGGATCCAAATGGGGCTTCCATTGGTCTATGGCTTATTTATGACGGTTAGCTCCCCAATTTTACCAAAAAATGTTCAACTTGGCCTTCTGCCCCTAAACTCCCTCAAATTACTTAAGTACCATTGAAACCCTAAATTTGGCCAAAATCCCCAAATTCACCCAAAATACCCAAATGTGTTCAAAAATCATTAAAAACCTTTTGAAAATACCCAAATTACCCAAAATCACTCAAAATTGCCAAATTACCAAAATGTCACTCCTTAGCCCAAAATTCCAAAAATTTCAAAAA
>NW_018228863.1:0-764 GCF_001263595.1 Phalaenopsis equestris
TGAAAATCTCAACATATTTTCTTTTGGTCAGTATCGCAGCTCGTCGGTAGGTTGCAGGAAAAAGTGAACCTTGGTCACGCCATTGCAGCATCTTCAAAAAGAAAGTTCTAGGGTTTTGGCTGATACCTCGTAATCCTAGTGAAAGCACTAAAATTAGCAGAGGTCAATCTGTAGACCGGGTAAGTCCTTATTTAATTTGTGGAGGTTTGAAAATTTTAGTAAAAATAGTTTGAAAGTAGAAAGATTTATTTAATATAAGGAGAATTAAAGAGCACATGCAACACAACACAATTTGATTTAATTTGTAAAACAACAAATCAAAATCAAAAGTGAAAAAGTGAAGTTTAGGACCTAAAGCGAGACCAACTTAACAACGCACAGTGCCCAGGTGGAACTTAGTCCACCAACACACCTATTAGGGGTCTGACCCCACATGAAGATTAAAAGTCCTTAATGGCCTCCTCACTTTCAAGGTTTCAAAGGTTTAAAATGTTTTCATTCGAGGTTTTATGTTTCATAATTTTTGTGTCAAATTTTGGTTTTTTTATTGTTGTTCAAATATCATAATTGGGGGAGTTTTAATTTAATTAGAGTGACACCAGTTAGGATCCCATGGTTACCTCATTCCGGCATCACTATTTTCTTTTGAATTTACTTAATTTAAAGGAGTTGTGTTGGCACTTTTTTGGTTGTGGAGTTGCCCATTGGAAGTTGTAGCGGTCGGAATCAAAATCCCGTTGCCCGCTTCGGAAAGGCATTTAATT
>NW_018228864.1:0-225 GCF_001263595.1 Phalaenopsis equestris
TCCTTTGCGGCAACTTCCTGTGGCAGCTAAGCGGTAGCAGTTTTTTGATAAGCTGCAGCTGCCCCGAACAAACTCATAGTCTATTGTCAAACTGAGAAGTTACTGGCTTTTTTGTTGGTAGTTATTGTATCACTCTTTCTGCTTGGGTGATGCCTGCATTGTGTTGTTATGGCGAATTCATTATAGCCTGTTAGTGAGTTATTATGAGCATGTTTGATGATCTTT
>NW_018228865.1:0-1090 GCF_001263595.1 Phalaenopsis equestris
GCTTGATATTAAAAAGGTCTTTGACACTATTAGTTAGGATTTTATCATGAACATTTTGCGCGCTCGTGGTTTTCACTATAATTTTATTTTCTTAATTCAACGATGGCTTCAGAATAATCACTACAGTGTGATGGTGAACGACATTTCTTATGGCTTCTTATCTGCCCAAAGAGGCATCAAGCAAGGGGATCTCTTATCTCCTACCATCTTCATCATTGCTTTTGATTACTTCTCTCGCCTTTTCATTAACATGCAACTTTTTAGTACTGCGGATTTTGGAACCCCTAGGTTTATAATGTATTTTTTGTTTTTAGTTGGGGACCCACTATCCCTCCCTTATTTTGTAACCTTTTTTGAGAATTAACGTGTAGAGAGCCACGAGTTGCTTATATATATATATATATATATATAAATTAAATTAAACCGCCAGTTTTAATATTATCCATTCCAGCGACTGACAATTTCCTCCCAACTTTTTAGTACCGACACCTCTTCTTAAAGTTAAAAACTTCTCACATTTCTTAACTTGTAATTGTGTGTTAATATAAAAATGATTTTTTCATAGAGTCTCAAATTCTTTTTAAAGTGAAAATCTAAGATCCTTGGTGTTTTAAAAATATAATTTTTCTTACTTTGAATAGTAAAAGCATATTCCAATACTTTTATACCAAATATCTTAACTATAGAATTATCATTTATCACTAAAATTTTTTTTTACTAAAGTTTACTATAACATTCATAGAATAAAAGATTTTAGTTCTCTGAAGTTAACACCACAAACCACATATTATGTTAAAATAATTTTTAAATATAGTTTATTGAGGATAAATAAAGTTTATATTTAAAAAAAAAATTCTTCCTCTCCCAACTTGAATATTTAATAATTTAAAACATTATAATACAAAAAAAAGTATGAACAGAGTAATTTTTTACCAGCTTTATTATCTAACAATAGGTTTTAAACTTGAAAATAATAAAGGTACAAGTAGTAAAAATAGGTGTGTGTAGCAGTAAGTAAATCTCAACTAAACATGTTTAACATGAAAAGTACTAAGTAAAGAACTACTCTCACACACAAGTAGTATATATA
>NW_018228866.1:0-6273 GCF_001263595.1 Phalaenopsis equestris
GCGTAAGGGGTAGAGCCGCTGGGGGTATGATATGTTGTACGAAACACCAACAACGCATCGTATAGTCTCTCATGACATTCTTTCTTACTAGCATGAAGGTTTTTTTTATGAGATTCACAAGGGTCTTGTTGAATGCTTCAGCTAGACTGTTAGCTCTCGGATAGTATATCGTGGAATATCTCCAATCGATTTGATGCCGACATGCGAATCAATTGATCTTAGTATTCTTGGAGGCCAAGCCGTTATCGGAAATGATCTGTCGTGCATGCCAAACGATACACGATATTATTCTTTAGAAAATGCAGCACATTTTCAGCCCTAACCTCTTTCAAAGGAACGACTTCTGCCCACTTACAAAAGTAGTCGGTGGCTGCTAATATAAAGCGATGTCCCTTAGAGGATGGGGGGTCGATAGGCCTTCCAATATCCGGTCCCCACGCTACTTTCGGGTGCAATACATTCGGGGACTGGTGAGGTATTGGGCTGAAAACTTGGCAACAATGACACCTCTTGGCATAATCTATGCAGTCAAGGGTCATCGAAGGCCAATAATACCCAAGCCTTTTAATCTTGACTTTCATTTTGGGGCCCGACTGATGGGACCCACACAAACCATCATGGACTTCAACCAAGATTTTCTGAATTTGATCTTTTCCAACGCACCGTAGCCACATTTGGTCAAATGAGCATCGATAAAGGATATCATTTAGGAGGGTCATTTAGGAGGGTAAATGAAAATGCTCTCCTTTGTATCTGGGAAGCGAGAGAGCGGTCATCCAGAAGTATGTCCTTTGTTAGATACGATGTGATGGCTTGGCGCCAATAGTCGGGTGACGCGTCAGAAGCGGATAGGACTACACCTTCACTTCCTGGAGGGGTCAAATCTGGAGGTTCAAGAGAAATTGCTGACAGGACCCTCCTGTATTGGATCACAACTGTCACAGGATCACCAGTAGGACTTGATAGTTCCTTAACAAGCTTAGCTAGAGCATCGGGCTTGCTATTCAGGGAACGAGAAATCCTTACAAGGGTGACATCGAGGATGTGTTCTAATAATGTCATAACTCTTTTGTGATAGATTAAGAGGTCCGGCTTGAGGACTTTGTAGGTTCCTAATACTTGGCATATGAAGAGTTGTGAATCCCTGTAAATTTTGATCATCCTTATGTTCATTTGGACGACTAATTCCAATCCAAGGATTAAGGCATCGTATTCAACCTAGTTATTCTTGAGTGGTTCCGTTAAGCTATAAGAATAGCAAAGGATTTCCCGCTCAGGAAAAACAAAAATGAGGCCGATGTTGGCCTTCACCCTCGGGAGGGACCCTGATGGGTCTTCTTTTAAGGAAGAAGCTCCATCAAAATAGAGTTATCACTCAAGGGAATCAACGGATAGCATATGCTCATCCGGAAAGTTATCATTTAGCGGTGAGTCCGCTGGGATGGGATGTACCGCTAGAAAATCAGCCAGAGCTTGCTTTTTGACGGCTCGCTGAGGGATATATGATATATCAAATTGCAACAAGAGCATAGCCCATCTCGACAATCGCCCGGCTAGAGCGAAGCGAGTCATCAGGTACTGCAAAGGGTTTACCCTTGAAATCAAATCAATATGGTGCGAGAGCATATAATGTCTCAATTTTTTCACCAAGAATATCAGCACCAGACAGTGTTTTTAAACTGGCGAGTACTTCATTTCGGTAAGGATGAGACACCGACTAAGGTAATATAGGGCACCCTCTTTCCCGTTCTCGTTAACTTAGGCCAACAAAGCTCCCACCGACTCGTCAAGAGAGGCAATGTAGAGTATGAGGGGCTTCCCTAAGACAGGAGCAGCCAACACTGGTGGATTAAGCAGGTAGCGCTTGATATCATCGAAAGAGTCCTGACATGTTGTATCACAACGGAAACGAACATCTTTCTTTACTAAAGTAGAGAAAGGACGGCAACGCCTAGAGAGGTTTGAAATAAACCTCCTTATAAAAGCTAGTCTTCCTTGTAGGGAGCGCAATTGCGTTAAGCTTCTAGGAGGTTCCATCTCTGTGATGGATTTGATTTTACTAGGGTCAATCTCTATACCCCTGTGTCGAACTATGAAGCCCAAAAACTTCCCGGAAGAGACCCCGAAAGTGCATTTCAACGGGTTCATTTTTAGTTCAAAATTTCTAAGGAGTTCAAAGATGGTCCTCAGATCCGTAAGATGACCCTCTTCGGATCGACTCTTAACTACTACGTCGTCGATATAGCATTCTACCTTGTGATGTAGCAAGTCTTTGAAGATATGAGTCATGGCACGCTGGTGGGTCGCCCCGGCATTTTTTAGACCGAAGGGCATGACTTTATAACAAAAGATGCCAATGGGCATACAGAACGATGTATGTTGTTCTTCCTGCGGAACCATCCGGATCAGGTTGTATCCAGACAAGCCATCCATGAAGGAGAACATTGCATGTGTCGAAGCGACGTCTACCATCAACTCTGGGATTGGTAGGGGGAAGTCGTCCTTTGTGCAAGCCTTATTCAAGTCCCGAAAGTCAATCCAGACTCGTACCTGCCCATTCTTCTTTTGAACGGGTACGATATTTACGAGCTAAGTGGGGTAGGAAACTTCCCTAATGAAGCCAGCTTCAATGAGCTTTTTGGTTTCCTCAATAACCTTTCGCTCAATCTCGGGCCGCATCCTCCGAGGTGTTTGTTTCACAGGGGTGGCACTCGGATCAATAGAGAAATTGTGGACTACAACCTCTGGGGCTAAACCGGGCATCTCAGAATAGCTCCAAGCAAAGCAGTCTTGAAACTCCTTGAGAATCTCCGTGATTTTGGTGGCCATGGTGGCAGACAGGAGCTTACTAATATAAGTCGGACGAGGGTCGTCAGTCATGCCTAAGTTGACTTCGACCAATTTGTCCACGATCGAAGAAACGCCTTCCTCCAGCTCAGGAGGGGCCTCTTTGACCTCAACCTCCTCATCATTAGAGGTTACACCTTTGCTATCATAAGACGAGGAGATCATCTTGCATGACGCTTTGGGGCTTTTGGCATCGCCCCGCCACTTGACATATCCCAATCCAGATCTATCTCCTGGGAGTCTATCCTGCCACATAGCCCTACATAATTTGGCTTGGCGAATAGGCCATCTTTCAGGCAGTAACCCATCATCCAACAAATTACGAATGAGAGGCGAATAATAATACGAAAGAGGTATATCCTCTAATTTTCATTATCGTCACATAGAGGCGTTTCATTAGAATTGGTTACATGGGAATCAACTTTGTAAAACAAAATGGCCTTCTCCTTAGCCCCGGGCCTAGGGGGTACATAAAAAGGTTTAAGATCTTCAACTGTGGTAGCAAGACTGGTTGTCAGATCTCTGAAGTAGCCTTGCAACACTGGGTTTATAGTCAGCACTTCGTCTGACAATGTTAATTTGGTCAAGCGAGAGACCATCGTCACTGATGGCGACCAAAGAATCTCTTCATCAGAACTGCTTAGAATGGCACCTTGCGAATATCCAGGCTTATCCATATGGAAGGCTTCTTCTGCTTCAAAATTCGTGTCAGAATCAACACATATTATGACTCTAGAGGAACACAAAGTGGGGGGCCTTCTAATGGACCCCATCATAAGCGGGGTGCATGACCTTTCCTCCCGCTCTGTTGTTTCCTTGCCTTTGATTAGACGAGGGGTAAAAGGAGGAGGGTCATGCAGATGTCTCGCGGAAGTAGAAGAAGGTAATGATGCCTTGCTATTAGGAACATAATATTCAGCATCATCATATACACCGACTTCGTTTACGGAGAAGGGTTGGACATCACCCGGAATGGAAAACTCTTCTCCCCCACACATGTATTTGATGCACTGATAGAGGATCGAAGGTACCATCCCATGTTCGTGAATTCAGGGTCGTCCGAGCAAGGCTCTAAAGGACGTATTCCCGTCAATGAAATGAAACTTGGCTTCTCTTTTGAAGTCTCCGAATTGGAGAGGATGAGTTATGGACCCCAGGGTCTTCTGCCCTTTTTCGTTGAAGCCATTCAACATGATTTTATCGGAGCACAACCGTCGCATGCCCAGTGAGAGCAATTCAAGAGTGCGCACGTGAATGATGTTGACGGAAGCACCGGGGTAAACTAATATACAGTTTAGAGTTGTACCGTATACCATCGCCGTTATATACAAAGGGCGGTTATGGTCTGCAATGCCCAATAATAAATCTTCCTCAGAAAAGGTAACGGTAGATATCTCTTGTGGAAAATCTGCCTCCTTCAATCTATCTTTCGTGTAGTAAGCATGGAAGACTTCAGGCTCCAAAAGAGCTTTCACTAAAGTCTCCCTCAATTCAGAGGACAGCAGGAGGGCATCATAGATGCTTAATGACGCTGGCAACCTTTTCAGGTGCGCTAACACATTGTAATCTATCTTGCTGGTACGGTTTTTAGCCTCCTTGCTCTGGGCAGGAGCTTCATGGGGGTCATCTACCTCCTGGGTGACGATCTCCATATCTCATCTGAATGAGGCGGGGTTAACCACCCTTGGTGGAAGGAGTTTGCCGCTTCACAAGCGAATTTGCTGGATATCCTCGTCAGGGGACCCAACGAGGTCACTCTCAACGGGACATGCCAAGGGAGCAGACTCTATGGAAGAGACAGGAGGGATAGACGTTTCACCTACATCTTCGGATGAATCACTCAAGTCGTCACAAATGCGGTAAGCGCCATAAAAAGAGGGCAACAATGGATACTGCTCATCTTCTTCACTAAAAACATTTGCATCGGAACCGTGCGAGCTAACCACAAACACAGAAAAATACTCAAAAATATCTTCCTTCAATGCTTCAACAGTAGTACAAAATGCTTTAGAAGGAACAGGTTCCTGCTCTGAGCTCATATCAGCAGCAAAAAGAAAAGGGAGTACATTAACAACACCAACTGTTGTAGGAATAGTAGCAAAAGTAGCTGGAATGATCGTAATGACTTAGGCTGATCCTCGTGTAGAGGGCTTCTCTAGGTATGGCTATGGGATTTCTATCTCTCCTGCCTGGTAGCGAGCTTCAAGCCAATTTTTGAAAACATAACAATCCTCAAGTACATGGCCCAAGTGTCGATGGTAGGGACAGTAGTCAGGCTCCAGAACCTTGTCTGCTTCTTCTGGTTTCCTTGGCTGGGAAGATGCATTCCCTGCTTGAGGAGATTTTTAAAGACCCTTTTGAGGCAATCTCTTTTGAAAGAATATGACCGAGATTTCTTATGATCCCCTTCCATTTTTTAGAAGAGGGTCGAGCTTGCTCAGCGGACAGGATGGGCCTTTTTAGCCTACCATCGACTGTCGTCAAGGCTAAGCTCTCTTCCCTCTCCTTAAAGGGAAGGCTGAAAAGGGCTTTTTGCTTTTAGCTTTATCATCTGGTTTTAACATTAGAGATTCTGCGCTGTTCTGCAAGCTGACCACTCTTTCTATCAAGGCTTCAAAGATTTGAATGGGGGTGATCTTGAGCAAAACAGAGATCGGACCCTTGATTTTTCCCATAAGGAGTACGACGGCGTGCTTCTCTTGAAGGAGTGGCTTGCACTTCATGCTCAAGTTGCTCCATCGGATAATGAAGTCTACTAAGGGCTTGTTAGATTCGTTGTGAGATAAGATTAGGTCGCTCAGACTGACTTGGTGATTTGCCCCAGCGAAACATTTTACGAACGCATCTTCTAGCTCGGAGAACATTCTGAAGGTATCGTTCGACAAATCAACATACCATTCAAAAGAAAATCCTCCTAAACTAACAACGAAAAGGCGGAGGAGTAAGGTGTCGTTATTTCCAAAGTTGCAGCAAAATGCTCGGAACTAAGCGATGTGTTGGTGAGGATTCCCAACTCCCTCGAAAGGAGTAAAATGCGGAGGCACAAAGCTTGGAGGATACGTTATGTATTTGTATGCCTCGGGGTAGGGCCTGCCTCGACGCATTATGACCTCTCCCGCTGGGTTGTTAAGGCGGTCTTTACTTTTGCATCTATTAAAGACTGTAGATGCGAGTTAGACTGTTATTGCTCATTTTGAGCGATATCAGAAGAGGTAACACGAACAGGTCTTGCCGGTTCAGGTGGTGCGACGGGCGTCACTAAACGTGTCTCTACCTGTTTCGAAGGTGAGGCTATGTCGGACCCAGCCCGGTTGGCCTGTAACGCAACAATCTGTGCAGTGAGGATTGCTATCTGACCCCGTAGAAGGGAGATAGTCTCCTTGGGGGTAGAGCCCCCTTGATCAATCACAGGGGCGTTCTGAACCT
>NW_018228867.1:0-2617 GCF_001263595.1 Phalaenopsis equestris
ATATATTCCAAATGTTGAAGGAGAAACTAACGATAAGCTAGAATTTGTTTCAATAACTAGAGAATGGAATTAAATTAGTGATTAAGTTCTTTGTTTAATGTTTTGAGTGCTTAATGTTGTTTGTCAATGTTAATAATGTTTTAAAGTGTTTTTATTTGTTAAGTTTGTTTAGAGTCAATGTTAGGAATTTTATCTTCCAAGACTACTTAGATTGTGAATTTATGTATTTAAGAATGTTTGTAATTGTTTGTGAATGAATTTAAATGTTTTGTTTGTGAAAAATTTTGTGTATTTAGTGGTGAATCAAATTAGCTTAAATTGGTGAAATTTTGAGTTAGCAGAAAGCAAAAGGGAAGAAAATAGTATATAGAATGTTTTTGATACCATAGAGGGTTGGTTGACTTAGGCTAAAGTGCATTTCACTTAAATGAAAAAATAAAAATTTTTGCACAGGCGCCTAAGTGTCAAATCCCACGCTTAAGGGCTGACTAAACTGGTAGACTGGCGCCTAAGTGCCGAACCATTCGTGTTTAAGGGCCGATTCACAAAAACCGGTTCGCGAACAGCTCTAAGTAAATTTTTGGTCCAAAAATCTCCTTTTTTCCCCAACTTCATCTTCTACCTTTGGTTTTTCACAATTTCTAGGCTAGGGCATCACCTATTTGGAAGATTGATTGGTGGATTCATGCCAAATTTGTTAGATTTGATCTTCTTGAGGTAAGAGCTTCACTTCCATGCAAAAATTTGTGATTTTCATCATGTATTTTGAGCACATTCATAATCTACCCGAAAATCACTATTCATGGTGAAAATTTTGGAAAAATTGATAGAAAATGCATAGATTTGTTAGTTTAAGCTTTCAAGGGTTGTGTTTAATGATTTGGAGTTGATTGTGGGATTTATTTTGAATTTTATACATTTTTTTTAGAAAATGGCACCAAGAATGAAAAGAAGCAAAGGAAAAGCTCTGTTCAATTTGAGTAAATTTGTTAGTTCGAGAGCTCAGGATCGATACAGTGATGCTTTACATACAAGGAAACTGATTGCTGAGCGATGTTTCAAAAATCTAGGAGGAGTCATGGAAGAGTTGTTTGTTAGCCACCAGTGGGAGTGGTTCTATTATTTTTTTGTTGTCGTCGTGATCTTTGTTGTGCAAGAGTTCTTTGCGAACCTCTCAGAGGCTGATGAAGAAGGAGTCATAGTGCGAGGGAAGACAATACCATTTTCTCCTGAGGTAATTAATCAATTTTACCATCTGCCTCCTAGTACTTTGTATTTTTATGCAAACTATAGTCCTATTGAGGAGGAGTTACACGAGATTATATCATTTTTAACTGATGGGAGAGGATTATGGAAGATTATAAATGAGAGAAGTGTGTAAATAAGAGAAGTGTGAATTTTTCTGCCTCAAAATTGGATGCCAATGGCAAGGCATGGCATTATTTTATTTTTGCTCGTCTACATCCTACAAATCATCTGAGTGAAGTGACTTGAGAGAGAGAAACCCTGAACTATTGTAGTATTTAGCAGTCCAAGCCGATTAATATTGGAGGATTGATTTATGGGGTTATTACCAGTTTTGTCATTGTTGCTACTACCGCAGGTTTGGGATTTGTATCCTTGATCTTTTCGTTATGTGAGTAGGTTAGCTGGGAGGAGATCCTACAGCCACTGAAGCCCATTACCTGTGTAAATGTGAAGAATTATTCACATCATTTTCTTTTTGGTTGGAAGGGTGGATTCTCCAGTAGTTCTACTACCTCTACTTCACGAGCCTCTACTTCACATGCTTCTACATCACGAGGTCAGACTTCAGGATCTGAGTTTTAGACTAAGTTATTACAAAGGATTTTAGATAATGTCAGTCACACTGTAGATAAGGTATTAAATTTAGAGCATTTTGCTGAGCATATGGATGGGTATTGAAAAGAAGAAGTGATTATGAGAAGGAGTACAACACAGCTATGGAGCATCTCAATTGAGGTAATCGAGATGTAGTATTTCTTCAATACCCTAGATGTCCACTTTATGAGCCTACTGCTACTTGGCATAGTGATGATAGTGATGAGGAAGATGATGCTTAGTTGGATTTGTAGATATATTTTCTGTTTTATGTTATTTTTTGTTTATGTAATGTTATGAACTTTTGATGGTATAGGTATGTTGTACTTTGTTGTTTACAGTTGAGATTGTTAGTTTTAGTTGTTGTGTTTTGTTTAGTACACCTACGTAATGTGTTTGGATTTTTATGTGTAGTTAGTATGTTTGAGTAGTAGTAATTGTGTTTATTGTGTTTTTTTTTGTATTTAGTTAGTGTTTGTTGAACTTAATTCTAGAATCTTAGAAAGGTTTAGAATTTAGCTAACTCGTTACCTAAAATTGCATGTTTAAAATTTTCAATTTACTAACAGTTATTTTTTGTTATATTGTAATTGTGTTTGTTTGTTAGTGTGTTTATTTTCTTTTCAATTATACTCCACTGCATAAGAGTCTAATGAATCTCTATATGTTAAGAATTAAAATTTGATCAATTAAATTTTTTTACTCCTGTTTTTAATTTTTTGTACTTGCATAATTAGGATATAAAAATTCTTGCAAGATTGTTATAGTTAGTTTT
>NW_018228867.1:3980-5907 GCF_001263595.1 Phalaenopsis equestris
AATTTTCCAAAAGAAGAGGCTAGCCACTAACCACCAAAATTTTCAACCGGCACCGCTGTCAGCCACCTTTTCTTTATTTTATTTTATTTTAAGTATTAGTTTGTATTGTGAGAGAAGGAAGAGAACTCAAAGAAACTTCAAGAAATTTGGTTGAGATAATTTGAGATAAGTGTTTATCTTTGTGACTACACTTGATTTTTAATTTAGATTTCTTGTTTGTGTGCCTGATTTCTACTTTTAAACTCTTGTGTGGTTGTATTTTCTCTATGAATTTTGAGTAGTTTTATTTATCTTTTTCCTTAAAATGATTTGTTATTCAATGTTTAAAGGAAGTTGTGTGAAGTATTAAACTTCAATGTTGGAAGAAGCTGTGATGATTCTAGGCCTTTCACTTCATTTACTTCTTGATTTGATAAATTAAGATGCTAATACCTGTTATGAGAATATGTAAGATCCGAGATGGTTTTGTCTCAGTCAACAAATTGTTGGAATCACATATTGATTTCATGAATGAGAATGTAGTTCATGGGGTTGAATGTAAATAAATAGATAAATATATTTTAAAGGGTGTATAATTATAGGACTTTAGAGTGACAGGCAAAGCCCCCAATTTGATTTATAGTAAAAGGTTTTGATACAAGATCTTAGCCTCCAGGTGGAGGGAGAAGATGGAACTTTAGAGTGAGAGCTAGTATCTTTCCTCCCTAGCCGGTCTTCAAGACTATTCAAACTATAGATTAATCAATGTTCTTTATAGCATCTCTAGTAAGGGTAAAGAATATTATTACTCCTATTTGGCACAACACATTTAGTATACTTCCACAACTAAATTTCAATATTTATCACTCATTCATGATAAGAAAAAATATATTTTACTTATATTTCCTTCATCTTCCAAGTATTTTAGTTAATTTAATTAGCTGCTTATTTTATTTTCAAATTAAACACAATTTATAAAAAGAATCGAACTTTCATTCCTAATTTAGCATCTTAAGTTTGAGTAAAAATATAAATTTCTAAGTATTTTGTAATCTAAAACTAATCCTTCCCGTGGGTTCGATATTCGGGACTTAATCAGAAAAGTTCTATGTTACTTGATAACAATATGTGTACTTGCATAGTATCCCATATTGAAATATTATGACTGCATTCTTATTTGCTTCATAGTGAAAACTTTACATAGCCTTTGCTTTGGATCAAGTTTCTGGCGCCATTGCAAATTAAGAATGTCCATTAAAGAAATTAATCACATACAAAACATTTTACTTCTATCTATAAAGAAAGTTGGGATCACAATACATCCCAATTGATTTTTCATGTTTCTAATTGCAACTCTTTGACTTTGTAATTAGCTTCCCATTTGTAATATCAATTCTTCCATTGACAAATTCTTTCTCCTTACTCTGTAAATTATTAAAACTTGGAGGGTAATAAGGTTTATAAGTTGGATTTCCCAATGGGTTCACAGCATTGTTTCCCCATTGCGAATTTGCAGCATTAAAGTTATTGTTACTCCAACTAAAATTTGGATGATTCTTCCAACCAGGATTATAATAATTGACATAAGGATTATTATAATGATTATTTATTGCGTTAAGGTCTCATAAGATAATTGAGATTTTATCATTTATCCCAATGAATTTTCCTCAAGCACTGGTGATATCTGAGAATAATTCATTTCATATTAATCTATCTTCTTTAATATAGCAGCTATTTGGGCAGCTGGCATATATATTGCATCAGAATGATGAAAACTAGCTACTCCTTTTGGATTTACCCTTCCAGAAGGCCATTGAAAATTATTAGTAGTCATCTTTTCAATTAAATAATATTCTTCATCAAATGGTTTTAACATTAATGTCCACCAGTAGCAGTGTCAATTATTGATCTAGGAGATCCAATCAATCCATTATAAAAAGTTTGAATT
>NW_018228868.1:0-965 GCF_001263595.1 Phalaenopsis equestris
TGTCGCGACGATGTCAGATATCTCAGGCACTGGTTGTCCTTCTTGTTTTATGGGTTCACTATACTGTATCGGTGCAGCTACCTTAGGTACCCATACCTTCTTCTTTTTTGATGATGATGCCTCAGGACGGGGCGTCTCAGTAGAGACATTGGTATGTCGAGGGAAGGTATGCTCCCCGTGGTGTAGACTGGTTACAATGTCAGTAATCGTCTTGTCTTTCTTTCCATGATTGTAGAAAGAACGGTTGAACCTTTCGGCCCGGTCTTGACTTAATCGGCCGGCGACCTGTGGTTCAGGTGGTGGTGTGATCGGTGGTGACCATAACAGTATCAACTTAGTTTCCCAGACGGAGCCAAATGGGAACACAGGTAGGTGACTCTATAATCGACCTACGAGATTTTCTAGTAGACTTAATATCCTTCAAAATTTCATTCTTCATATGAGGGGAAATCGCATGTCCCACTCGTTTAAGTAGTTCACTAACAGTACATCCATCTTTAATAGCAAGCCTTTTGAAGACTGCACTAACTCGTGTAATGGGGCTGAATTTCTTTCCCTTCTCACCACGTCCATGAGGTGATGGTAATGCGGCAGCAATCTTCCGGATACTCTCATATCCATCAGTATCTGTCATAGGATGGAATCTACTTCCTCGCAGGAGTGGGTAGACTTCTGGTAATACCTCTTCAACTTGATGAGGCTCCCTCTCATCAGGTGTGCTCTCAAGAGTCTGGGCTGTGATGGCCGTCTGAACTCTTCTATTGCGGTTCCTCCTTTGAGTTCGGGTCACTGGTAGTGTCCTTGAGCTTGACCCGATTTCAAACACAGATGGTGGAACAGTTAATCCTTCATTAGAATCTTCGACAATCATCACTTCCTTCCCCTTAGTAGCAGCGGGGATAATAGGCTTGATGAAAAAGTCTTGAAGGTAGCTCAAACTGAATTCTGCAGATGGCTCTTGAACT
>NW_018228869.1:0-398 GCF_001263595.1 Phalaenopsis equestris
TACACCTCAACTTGAGCTGACGCATGATAGATATCTCATGGATATCGCTGAATTGTATTTGCATCATCTATCGGCAGATCATCATATCTTATTAGTTCATTAGCTGATAAGTAATCATCATAATTACAATATTTGTAGAACATTGCAACGTGGACATTCTACAAATGCTCCTGCAGACTGTCCTTGTTCAAGTGTTGTGGAATGACAAGTAAAACAAACCGAACTGGCATCCGAGTGAACCCATACTGGTGATGTTTCAGGACACTGTATCAATTGTACTTCCTCTTTTGTCAATGGTAGACTATCAGAAGACTCCTTCATGTTGACATTATACATGTACCCCTCTGGGATTGCAAACAACTTTTCTTTTTCTTTCCTGGCTTTGGCTAGAGCTCTTT
>NW_018228870.1:0-2370 GCF_001263595.1 Phalaenopsis equestris
AGCCCCTTGCTGGAGTAGCTATCATGGAGGGTAGTTGGCTGGGCGCCTCCATTGGATTTTGTTCTGCTATCACGTTTTTACCCTTACGTGACACGTCATCTTGAGTGGTCACCCTCAACTGTGAGGGTAGTCCCTTCTTTTCTTCATTGCTGACTATGCCCATTAGAGGACCATTGTAGTACATATCAATTTGGTTGAAATCCATGTCAAAATCTATGACACCTCCTTGTAGCGCCATCTCTTCATTCAGTGCAAGATTCCAGCCATCCTAGAAGGCAAAAATCAGCCTCTGTCCTGACATTTTTCTACAGACGACAGAAAGAAATGTCAGTGGGCCGAAGTTTGGCATGAACAAGGACATAATTGAGTATCCATTAAAGTAAATTTTAGTTTGTTTTGGTGAAAAGGATTACTCATTTTATGTGTGAGTTTTGTTTTAATTTAATGGAATTTTTAAATCCAAAAGTAGAAAAGAGAACGTGTAAAGTTCAAAAATTTTCTGAAAGTTTTCATTATATATGAGATTAATTACAAAATTTGGACGCAGTCATAGACATATGGCCATATAGATAACCCTAAAACAATCAATGTTTCAAAGTTTCAAAGCAAGCAGAAGCAAGCAGAGGTAAGCGACATTAAGCAGCATCAGGTCGCGTAATAGGTTTTCAGGTATCGTCCATTTATTGGTAACATGGGTCTTTCACCCCGGAAATCCACTAACTGGTAGGCCCCTCCTGTATAAAGTTTCTCAACAAAAAATGGTCCCTCCCAAGTTGGCTCGAATTTTCCACCTATTTTTCGGCAAGCAAGAATAGGTCTTTTGAGCACAAGCACGAGATCACCAATTTTGAATGTCCTTGGGCGGACCAATTTGTCATGGTCTTGTACCATCTTTGCGTGGTAGAGCTCCAAATGTTGTTGTGCTTCCAATCGTTTTCCCTCGAGACTTTTCAGTTCTTCAAGCCTGAGTTTTGTGCTTTCTTCTGTTGTAAGTTGGTTGGCAAAAACGACTCTGAGAGTTGGTGTCTGGATCTCTAGCGGTAGCACAACCTCGGTCCCGTACACAAGCATATAAGGTGTACACTGAGTGGGAGTCCTGAACGTCGTCCGATAGGCCCACAGGGCTTCTAACAGCTTGTTATGCCAATCCCTTTTATTTTCATCCATGTGTCTTGTTGAAAGCTTCAACCAATCCATTTGCTCTGGGATAGTAAATTGTAGAGTTTCTCCAGTCTATCCCATGTCTTTTGAAAAAATTATTGATCTTTGTGCTTTTGAAAGCGATCCCATTATTGGAAATTATTCTTCGCAGTACTCCAAAATGATAGACAATTTGGCTTTTGAAAAATTGAAGGACGTGTTGTGTCGTGTCGTAACCTCACGTAACGGTACTGTCTCTTCCCATTTGGAGAAGTAATCTATAGCGGCAAGTATGAATCTATGTCCTTTAGAAGATGGAGGGTCTATCGAACTGATTATGTTTGTGCCCCAACACTCGAATGGCCACGAGGCAACAGTTGGGTGTAGCACATTTGGAGGCTGGTGTAAGACATCATTGCTGGAAAATAATACCTGAGTCTTTTGATCTTCATTTTCATTTTCAGCCCTAGCTGGTGAGCTCCACACAATCTAGCATGTACCTCTTTGACAATATTTTGTGCTTCGGCTCTGCTCAAACACCGTAGCCACATTTGATCGAATGACCTTCTGTATAGAACGTTTCCCATCAGGGCGTAAGACATAGCCCTTCTTGTAATATGATTTGCCTCGGACTTGTCTTCTGGCAGCTTTCCAGTATACAAATACTCTATTAATGGCTTGCGCCAATCTTGATTGATGTCTGTAACTGTATTTATTGTTTCTTCTTTTTCGAGCTTATGTAGAGTTTCTAGGTTAATCTGAGACAAGACTTGTCTTCCTTGCACTATGATTTCAATGAAATCTTCTAGGGGACATGTCATTTCCTTAGCAATTTTTGCTAGAGTATCGGCATGGCCATTATCTCCCCTAGGAATCCGGTAGAAATTCACATCGGGAATCTGCTCCAGGAGCTTCATCGTGTACTAAGTCACCTCAGGAATATGCTGCAGGAGCTTCAGCACGTACAAATGGTATTCTGTTAATCTTGGTTTTAGAATTCTGTATTGTCCGGCGACTTGAGGCGACTTGTTAGATGACAAGTTGAGAGTTACCATAAATGACAATATTCGTTATATCCATTGAAATCGCCAACTCCAATCCGGTGATTAAGGCTTCATATTCTGCTTCATTGTTGGTACATGGCTCCGTCAGGTGGTACGAAAAACTCAACATACCCTTATCTGGCATGATAAAGATCAAACTGATCCCTGCCTTACCTGGTATAACTGT
>NW_018228870.1:2477-2814 GCF_001263595.1 Phalaenopsis equestris
CTCATCGTTGAGAGAGGACCCAGCTGGCAGTGGGTGTGCAGCGAGAAAGTCTGCTAAAATATGTCCCTTGATAGCACGGAGGGGCACAAAAGTTATATCGAATTGCAATAAGATCATTGACCATCTCGCTAAACGTCCGGAGAGTGTTGGTCGGGTCATCAAATATTGCAATGGATTAAATTTCAAAATTAGGGTGATCTTATGAGAAAGCATGTAATGTCTATGCTTTTGAGCGGTGAAAATTAGTGTCAGACAATGCTTCTCAATAGGTGGATACCTTACCTCCGTCGGTGTTAGACGATGATTCAAGTAGTAGAGAGCATTTTCTTTTCCCTCC
>NW_018228871.1:0-347 GCF_001263595.1 Phalaenopsis equestris
CAATGAATTTGTTAGTAAACATTAATAAACGAGTTTAACTATATTCAAATTTAATCATTTAATTTTTGGAATATAATCATTTAATTTTTGTGTTATAAGAAAATGTTCAAACTTATTTATTTGTTGATATAAATAAATATGATCGAGTATTAATTGTCGAGTTTGAGTTATTCAGCGAGTGCACTGGTTCATTTATAGCTCTTATGCGTTGGAGACTTCAAGATTTTATGCTTAAGAGGCAATTACTTGCGTAGCACTCGAATCATTTTTGTTGATAAACTTAGCACCCTTTTTTATCTATTTTTCGTTTATCTATTTTTCAAAGTCTCACTCAAATATCAAAATTC
>NW_018228872.1:0-816 GCF_001263595.1 Phalaenopsis equestris
TTTTGCACATATGTCCTCTTATATGCTAAAAAGATATGCTTTTTTTTGGACATATGTCCTCTTACAATTTTAATAGGATTTATGATTGGACTTGGGCTAAATCCAGCCAAACACGAAATAAAAAAAAATGAAAAATTAAATGTTTCGTCTTCTGCGCTCGCATTCGGTCTCTTTTACGCTCGCATCTAGATATAATAAATCGCCTTTGCTCGAACTCCACGTCGTGAGCTCATCACACTCGTCGGATTTACTAAATTTGATAAATAACGTAAATTTACATCGCAGCCAACACAAACACATCCTAGATTTTATGGTGTATGAGGCCAGTATAAAATTGTGTGGAAAAATTAAGATTGGATTTATTGAAATTCTTTTTAAATTTTATGTGGGCTTTATGTAACTACATGTTGTTGACATGTTGATAGATAGAACGTGGTCACATGGGAGCATCTATACGATGAGCAATTATTGCAAGTCTATTCATATCATTTAATTTATGCAGAGGGTTGTTTCATGTCTTTTTTTTTAATATTGAGAAACAAATCAAATCAAATCAAAGCGGCATGTTTCTCCCATAGTCCAAGTGAATTTTCCTGGCTCTTAGATCATTCTATGTTGTTAGGAGTCTAGTGATCATACTACTTTGGAACTTGGGGGAGCATTGGTCTGACTTGGGTGTGCCTGGCTCAAAGCTTTAGTTGGCTTAAATATAAACTTGGGTTTGGCCTCAAACATGTATGTATATTTATACATACATGCATATACATATGAAAATACATGTGCACACACACACACAGATAGATAGATATATATATA
>NW_018228873.1:0-467 GCF_001263595.1 Phalaenopsis equestris
AGTTCGCAGGTCAAAAAGGACTAGATGTCTCCACAGCATTTCTCTCCAACTTTGAACTACATTTTGCTGACAAATGGTGAAGAACCAGAAAGTTATGAAGAAACATTGCAAGATAAAAATTTGAGCAAGTGGGAGCTGGATGAAGGAGAAGATGGATTCCCTGCTAGAAAATCAGACTTGTGAGTTGGCAGAACTTCCACCAGGGAAGAAGACATTGCACAACAAGTGGGTGTATAAGATGAAAACTGAGCATGATGGCAGTAAGAGATACAAGGCTAGACTTGTTGTAAAGGGCAATCAACAGAAGCATGATATTGATTATTCTTAGATTTTCTCTTATGTGATAAAACTCACAACCATTAGAATGACACTATCTATGATAACTACTGAAGATCTATTCCTTGAGCAGTTACATGCGAATACAGTCTTCCTTCATGAAGATCTTGAAGAAAACATCTACATGCACC
>NW_018228874.1:0-708 GCF_001263595.1 Phalaenopsis equestris
TGGTGTTTGAGTCTTTAAGAGTTATGTGATGAGACGTACTTTTTGAACCAAGCGAACAGAGAGACATGGAACGAGGAGAAAGTGTTGACCTCATTTTTGGTGAGGTCTAGTCTTCCTCTTAGGATTTAGGATCTAGCCTTAGGGATCTCCCTTTGACTATCTTAGAACCCTAGAAATGGGACCCGCCTCGTTTTAGAAATTCAATCCGCTTCTGTACTCTTTTGTGGTTTCGCGTGTGTGGTATCGATTTCTAGCACTTAGAAGGGTGAAACCAACATGAGGAAGCCCAAAAGGAATTCCTATAGAACCTTTTGAGTCTTAGGGTGGCATTCTGCACACTTCACACTCCTGCGCGCACAAACTTTGCAATTCGGAGAATCGACACGTTCGACCATTACAATTCACATCGCTTGCACCGTTACCTACCGAAGGCTCGAATAAACTTTTTGAAACGATCGATCGCGGGTCGAAATTTTGTGAAGTTTAAATTTTGGCGCATTTTTTATCCACATTTTTTTTACTCGATTGTCGGCGACGTCGTCCGAACGACCCCAGATGACAAAACGGACTGCACCGGCGCGTCCGGAATGTCGATTTTGCCTAGGGAGGACACTCATTTTGTTACGACGCCGCGCGTGAATAAATCACATATAATTTAATATATATATATATATATATTAATTTATATAAACCAAATACTCCCTTTCC
>NW_018228874.1:2762-3264 GCF_001263595.1 Phalaenopsis equestris
CTGGCTTGAATGTTATTGGTGGATTAAGTTTGTCATCCCAAAAATTATATTCACTTTATTTAACCTATTATGTTTGCCAAGAAGGCATAGTAGCTATTGATGGTTCTTTTGATTGCTGTAGCCATGGGCCTTACTTGTGCCTTGGGTTGCATCTGGTCGTGGGCTTTAGCAGCTGCTCTTTGCTGCCTTAAACCGTGAGCTTTAACAGTTCTTTTCTGGGCCCTTTGTTGCCTTAACCGTAAGTCTTACTTGTTATCTCTTGGGCTGCCTTTGGTTAAGGGTCTTGCCAGCTGTCCCTTGCTTTAGCCGTGAACCTCTTTTGTCCCTGTTCCTTGCCTTAGCTGAGAGCCTTGGTGGCTACTTCCTCCTCTCTACTGACCCTGGCCGTGAGCGTTTATGTGGCTTTATTGGAAGGTTTCGTGCTTATTTAATGTATGAGGCTATCCATTAATTTGTAAGTGAGAGAATTTTGATTTTGGTATGAGTTTGGAAATATCGATGG
>NW_018228874.1:4085-6440 GCF_001263595.1 Phalaenopsis equestris
GGTTCTATACATTCGGGTGACCGAGTAGCCTTCGTGGACCCTCGAGAATAAATATACAGCTGAGCCTAGTCCCATACGAGTGCTTGCGCTCCCCCTCATCCGATTCTTTTTTTTTGTTTTATCAAAGCTTTGGGACAGGACACTCGTGTTACTTTTCCTTTCTTTCGAGATTTCCCCAGGATTATTGAGGATTTTCTTTTACTTGAGTCTTTTTCGTTGATTCTCTCGAGTTTTATATCATGAGTCGTTACACTCTTCTTCGGATTTCTTGGATGATGTTGCTTTCCGAACTTTGCTTTTGAGATGCATTTAGACTTGCTATACTTAAGGAACATCGAATCTCACGGGCGTACAGGTTTGTTTTACATTTTTCAATACTTTATTTTCTTGTTCCTACCTGCTACTGTACTGTATAGCATGTCATATTATTCCTGTTTTCTACCTGCTACTGCTCTTCCTGTACAGCATGTTATACCATTTTTGTTCCTACCTGCTACCGTACCGTACAGCATGTTATATTATTCATGTTCCTACTTGCTATTGTACTTCCTGTATAGCATGTTATACTGCTCCTGTTTCTACCTGTTACTGTTCCACATGCATTCTATTGTTTGTTCTTGTATTGCACATTTCATATTATATAGCTTTAAGCATGCCTCCCTTTTTTATATAGGACATTTAGAAGACTACAAGGTCGTTTGATTTGACACTATAAGTGGACACCCTAAAAAACTTAAACTCGTCACGTCGGGGAGCTTAGAGCTAGCGCAGTGGGCAGCACGTCCATCTTCAACAACAGAACATGTCTTCCCTAGCAAAACCATTTCTTTCCTAGAAATTAAACAACAAGTCATAGGATTTCGAGGTTGTTTGCTTAGCGCAACATAAATTCTCACTTTAGCCTTTGCACAGTCAAACTGTGCAATTTAAGTCCTACCTCGTTCTAGGTTTCGAGGTTGTCGTCCGATACGACGTAAACCCTCATATCTTCCAGGCGATTTGTGTGTCATATATTCTAGGCGATTTGTGTGACCATGTCACACAAATATAAGCCTTAATTAAATAAAATTGGCATGATGAAACACTTTAATAATTTCTTCTTGAAACTGAAGTCAAATCATAGGATAGACTAGGAAGCTACAGAGGTTCGCCTCAGGATACGTGGCCTCTCCTAGTTTCTCTTCACTCGGATTCTTCAACAATGTTCCAGATTCGAGCATTTCCCCTTTCACACCTCTTCGTCCGATTTCGTTGAAAAGTCCTATCATTTTGACATCTTTGAAGATAGTATTCACTGATTTTTATCGAGTGTTTTCTTAGGTGACTTCGGTCATTTAAGATGTAATTAATTATAGGGGCTTGCCCTTATAGGAAGCTTTTCCGAACTCAGCTTAAAATAAACCCTATTTAATTCTTTGTATTAAATAGGGGAAGTTGTCGGCAAACAAAACGGTTTCACAGACCAAAGGGATGTCATATGTTTTCTTAGTTTGTTTGAACGAGCCTCATCCTCAAGTCCTGTATTTATCCCTCGGGATAGATACAGGATTTGAGGCAGGACGCTCTTTCATTTAAACCGTGAAAAATATGAGGTCAGTTTGATTTCATATTTTTCTTAAAACTTATATATATGTATGAAAATTAAACGTCCCTCTGAAGCGGGCGACGGGACTTCACTTCCAGCGACCGACAGCTTCTTACGGACAACTTTTGAACAAACCACCCACAAAACTTTTTAACTTTACTTACTTTTTTGCTGCCGACAGAAAGAAGAGGAAAGAGGAAGAGGATATGTGTATAACCTTAGAGGCGACACTATAAAAGTGGAGGGTCATGCAGGTGGTGAGACAAGCTACATACGTTTAGGGCGGGCAAGGGAAGATTCGAATTTCTCGCGTGCAGGAGAGCCAACCCAGTGGCCATTTGGTGTGATGAGGGAGGAAGGCATACCTCATGTTCTAGGAGCATTTTCAACCTACATGTTTGTGTGGAAAAAGAAGCGGGTTTCTCACGTGCATGCATGATAGAGGAGGTCGAATCGAGTCTGACATCTTATGCGGCTTCAAGCAGAGGAGGAGAGGAAGGGTTTCATGGAGGTCAAACCGATTAGATAAGGGTAGCGGTTTGTTGGTTTAATTTATATAAGATATTCGGTTTATTTAAGTAGATGTTATTATGTGAATATTAAACATTATAAATTTTTATTAATGAGTAAATTTAGACAAGCAATTGAATAAAAGGAAAACAAGAGGTCTACATTTTGTGCAAAAGGAGATAAGGAGGGAATGTTAGGTTGACCTTTTATTAATTTTATTAAATGGAAATATCCTTTATTAGCATTGAATTATGATTAAA
>NW_018228875.1:0-1240 GCF_001263595.1 Phalaenopsis equestris
ATATGTAATTACAAAATTACTCATGTACCGTACCGAACTCCTCAGCCAAATCTTCTTCGTCCCTGCACCGAAATTTTTTCTTCTTTGCTCTAGAACCTCGCTCGGATACCACTTGTTAAGAAATTATGGTGAAAAAAAAACAAAAATTGGCACAAATACAAAAGAACACAGAGATTTAACGAGATTCGGCAAAGATGCCTACGTCCTCATTAAATCTCTATTTGCTCTTCTAAATTTGTGTTGATTTCTATTTTTTTTTTGCCCTAATTTCTCAACAGTATACCCCAAAAATATTAACTAGAAAATCTTTGAAAAGATAAATATAAGATGCTATGAGGTCATATGGGGAGATGACTTCTTGTTTGAAGCAGAGAGTCTGCATGGGAGCCAAAAAGACCAATACTACAGCGATAGCACACGCTGGGAATCAATCCAGAGCTCGGAATATAGTCGTAAAAAAACACCAAAAAAGATGGGCTTAATCATGGTGGGTGGGGTTTCCTCTCCCCCTCCTTTTCCTCTCCCCCTCCCCCTGGTTCTAGAGAGAAAGTCCAACAAAAGAATACTCTGTGAGCTACCACCTGAACTATCATACAGTCATCCTGTCTATGCCCAAGTTCAAGCATTCCTTTTTTTTAGCTTTTTGATCCTGCCATCCATTTTCCAGTGTTTCCCATTTGAGCAACTAGTAGAATTTCACCCTAGAAGGTAAGTTGATCCATAAATTGATGAGCAGTTTCATCCTGCTGTATATCTCGATCTTGACACTCCTCAAGTATTTGAGTACCCAATTCTCTAGTACCACTTCCAATCAAAGAGACCAAACTTCCATTCTCCCAAAATGTTTGAATTCTTCAAAAACCTTTTTAATAATTTCCATTGTAGTATCCTAGCCGGAACATCCCAATGAAAGTAAATTTACACTTTTCAAACAGGTTGGAGACTTTCACATCAGAGAAAATTATAGCAACCTTGCCACTCTTTCTACTAGTCTTCTTGATGAGGTTACAGTCCCTCTTTCAAGTGAATCATGATAAATCTGAGGGAAAACCATATTATCTACAGATCACATAGAGTCAATTCCCATTCCAACTATGTCAACATAGGTAGCATTCCCAAGGTTTAAAACTGAAGCAGCAGAGGGTTGAGGAGAAACAAAAACCATAGAACCTGAAGGAACAATAATAAATAACAGCCAAGGAGACCAATCCAAACAGAAATAGGGTCAAACAGAGAAGAA
>NW_018228876.1:0-877 GCF_001263595.1 Phalaenopsis equestris
AAAAGATGTGTCATTTGATCCAGGAGTCAAATCCCTTCACAAAAGAACGTTCCAAAGTGTCCAGATGCATTAAGTTACTCCAAGAGGTGTGTAGAGCAAGTGTCCCTTTGAAAATTCATGCAAAATTTATCTCAAACTATATTAATTTGAAAAAGTTATCCCTAGCGCATCATGCGCTGAACTGGTTAAGTTACTCCAAGAGGTGTGTAGCGCATGTGTCCCTTCGAAAATTCATGCAAAATTTATCTCAAACTATATTAATTTGAAAAAGTTATCCCTAGCGCATCATGCGCTGAACTGGTTAAGTTACTCCAAGAGGTGTGTAGAGCAAGTGTCCCTTCGAAAATTCATGCAAAATTTATCTCAAACTATATTAATTTGAAAAAGTTATCCCTAGCGCATCATGCGCTGAACTGGTTAAGTTACTCCAAGAGGTGTGTAGAGCAAGTGTCCCTTCGAAAATTCATGCAAAATTTATCTCAAACTATATTAATTTGAAAAAGTTATCCCTAGCGCATCATGCGCTGAACTGGTTAAGTTACTCCAAGAGGTGTGTAGAGCAAGTGTCCCTTCGAAAATTCATGCAAAATTTATCTCAAACTATATTAATTTGAAAAAGTTATCCCTAGCGCATCATGCGCTGAACTGGTTAAGTTACTCCAAGAGGTGTGTAGAGCAAGTGTCCCTTCGAAAATTCATGCAAAATTTATCTCAAACTATATTAATTTGAAAAAGTTATCCCTAGCGCATCATGCGCTGAACTGGTTAAGTTACTCCAAGAGGTGTGTAGAGCAAGTGTCCCTTCGAAAATTCATGCAAAATTTATCTCAAACTATAATCTATTTTTTTCTTTTTCTTTTAGGATTTTTTCAATCCT
>NW_018228877.1:0-437 GCF_001263595.1 Phalaenopsis equestris
CCGTGGCAAATGAGCCGTATGTCCCACTGGGGACGTATCAACATACATCCCGGAGCCCAGGATCATACTTCCTGCTTGAGGCTGAATCTCATATTCCGGATCGACCAGCACCGGTTTGGATTCTCGCCAAGGCCCGGTGGAAGGAACGCCCCAGGAAACTGCCAACTCCCGGAATGGTAGAGCACTACAAAATAAGCAAGGTAAACAAAAGAGAATTTGAGTTCTATGAAGAGGTTAAGGGAAAGTTTATCAACATATTGGAAGGCTTGGAGCTATATACCAAGGTTTTCTCTGAAACTGATGAAAGCAGCATTCTAAACTGCATCTTCAATTTAAGAGATAGAGGTCGAACGGGCCTTCTCATGGAAAGAACGTATTCCAAGCCGAAGAAATGGATGCAATGAAAGGGAAGAATCACCATCCAGTGCGGTTGTTGT
>NW_018228878.1:0-1538 GCF_001263595.1 Phalaenopsis equestris
CTTGATGACCAAATCATCCACGTAGCATTTTACTTAATTGTCAATGAGATCATCAAAAATCTTTGTCATAGCTCGTAGGTATGCTGCTTCGTCATTATTCAACCCAAACAACATCACTGTGTAGCAGAAAATTCCAATAGGTGTTTTGAAGGCTGTAAGTGTTGCATCTTTGGGATCAATCTTGATTTGATTGTATCCCGAAGATCCATCCATGAAGGAAAAAATTTCATGTGTCGAAGTGATATCCACCATCATTTCTGGTATTGACAATGGAAATTCATTCTTTGGACATCCTTTGTTCAAATCTCTGAAGTTGACACAAACACATATTTGTCCATTTTTCTTCTTAACTGGTATAATGTTAGCTAAACATGTGGGGTATTGTTCTTCTCTTACAAAGTTAGCATCTATTAACTTCTTAACCTCGACAATAGCAATAACTTGCTGCTCTATTTTGAGGCGCATTCTTCTTGTATCTTGTTTCACTGGGGTCATATTTTTGTCTACGCCGAGCTTATGAACCTTATGCTCTACTGACAGTCCTAGCATCTCATAATAATTCCATGCAAAGCAGTCTTTGAATTCTATTAATAGTTTGATCGACTCTAAAGATTCTTCATCATTGAGTAGATAACTTATAAATGTTGGTCGGGGCTGCTCTTCCGTCCTGAGGTTGATTTCCTCTAGTTCATCAACAGTTGATTTGAATTTCTCCTCAAACTCTCGTAGAGCATCTTCTATTAGTTGATCCGTAGAGTGATCATCTATACCGAGTTTTTTATTTTTTTCTGTCAGCTCCACATGGAGGTGATTAACTGGTCCGATTGTACCAAATCTGAGTCCCTCTTTCGAGTTAAAAGTTTGACTTTTAATATTCCATAATTTTTCAAAAAGTTGTAACTTATATTTTGGCATTTGTTTTGGAAAATACCTCTGTTGAATTAACTTTTGTACACAATGTGAAAAGTCACCAAAAGGCAATTCCATTAATTCGTTAGTATCCTCATCCAAATATACATGATTTTCAAGATTTAGTAGAAGTAGAAGCATGATAATATTTGATCAGCTTTGAACCAACTCTTTGGACTTCCTTAACCTCTAAACTCTTGACCTTTTAAGAGAGAATGGGAGTAAGGGTCATGGTATTCACATAGTGGTTTATCCGATCATACATTATTTCATGTTGGATTTATTCTAAGGATATCTCGTACTGAGGTTTCTTCTGTTTTTCATCATTATTCATCTTCAGAACTTTCTTCATCACCAATGTTGTTGGTCAGCCTAGTCCATTCAAAAATTAAATTGGTTCTTCCTCATCTACGTACCTGCTTCGAACTCGGGTGCGCAAACTAAAAGAACCCCCAACAACTTGTCGCAAAAAAGTGGTAGAAGATTGATGAAGCAGATTTGAATGGCCTTGCCATTGTAATTCTTCTAAATCTTCATTTTTATTGGTCATAATTTTACAAGAGAAGATAGTTTTCTTCGGAGATGCGTAGTAGTTGGCATCTTCATGAATGCCAACTTCATGAACTGAA
>NW_018228879.1:0-923 GCF_001263595.1 Phalaenopsis equestris
TGGAAGTATTCAAATTGTGTTGTGCCAAATTGGAGAATCAATATTCTTTACCCGTACTAGAGATGCTATAAAGCACATTGATTAATTTAAAGTTTGAATAGGTCTGAAGACCGACTAGGCAGGGAAGCTACTAGCTCTTACTCTAGAGTTCCCTCAATTCCTTCCACCTAGGGGCTAACATCTCGTATCAGAACCTAAAATAATAAACCAAGTTGGGGGCTTTAACCTGTCACTTTAAAGTCCTCTAACTCTACACCCTTCCATGAATATTTCCCTATTTATTTGCCCTCAATGATTTGAACTACGTTCTCATTCATACAACCACATGTGATTCTGTCCAATTGTTGACTGAGACAATACCAGCCCGGTTCTTACATGTTCTCACAATAAATTTTAACATCTAGATTGGACAAATTAAGAAGTAAATGAAGTACATGGATTTAAATCATCATAACTTTTTCCAACATTAAAGATCAATACTCTCCACAAAAGAAAGATAAAGAAACTACTCAAAATTTTTGAAGAAAATAAAACAACACTTTAGTTTAAAAGTGAAAATCGTTGTCAAACCAACAACAAATCTCAATTAAAATGAAAATTAGTCTCAAGGAAAAAAGATAGTTGTGCCTGAAAATCTCTCTGAACTAACTCCCCAATTTGATGAACTTTCAAGACTTTCCAAGTGCTTTAAGGACTCTTTTCAAAGTCCTCTCTTCTTTCTCTTATAGTTTTCCAAGAGGTGCCTTGGAAACTCTTAAAAATGTGTCCCAATTCAATGTATTTTCCATAGAGAAGCATCCTTTTGGGATAATTTTCTTCCATGGTGGCTATAACCACCTATTAAGCCAATGGGTTCCTCAGAAAACTCTTCAAAATTCGTAAAAATGGACTTTACTCGTCTAGTAACTGCCATTGGTGCTTAA
>NW_018228880.1:0-1174 GCF_001263595.1 Phalaenopsis equestris
ATATTTGTATAATATATATATATATATATATATATTCTTTAATTTTCCTAATTTATCAAAAAAATTTAATTTAATTAAATTTAACATTACCTTCCCTACGCAAACGATGCCAAAAACTTGATCTTGGTTTTTTTATATGTAACGATTTATGATGTTGACACCACTACAGCGCAAAAAACTTGATCCTTGTATGAAAATTAAGTTGTGTAAAATATATATAATTTTAAGTAATTAGTAATGGGATTCTACGCAAGTATATGAATCGTTATCAAGTAATAATGGACTTTCTATTTAAGCCCCAAATATCAATCTCATAGGGAAGGTGTAATTTAGCAATGATAAATTTTACCAAAAAATTTACAGAATAGGGAAGGTGTAATTTAGCAATGATAAATTTTATCAAAAAATTTACAGAAAATCATACAAAATCACTGCACTAATTTCGAATGTTTAGATATTAACCAAACTAAATTACTTAACTATTAGCAAAATGGAAATGTAAATTTTGAATAATAACTACTAATCTAATAACTATGTTTATGCAATGAAGATTTCTTACTTGAAAAAGCATCCTTCCCACTATGCTTCCCACTGCAATGAAATTTTGGTGAAATTATATGAGATAAATGTTTATAATATGTATTGTGCCAAATAGGAGCAATTTTAATTCTTTACCCTGATACAGTGTATAAAAATCATTGGTTGTTCTTAAGTTTAGTCCCTAAATCCATAGCTAGGCTAGGAGGATACCGACTCCCACTCCAGAGCTCTCACTTCCCTTCACTTGAAGGTTAACTCTCGCTTTAGTTTTTAAACACTAAGCCCAAATTGGGGATTTTAGTCTGTCACCCTAAAAATTCTTCAATTCTACAACCAACAAAGAATATTTCCTTATTTATTTACATTTAATTTCATGAACGAATTTCTTCTTCATGAAATTAAATGTGATCCTCACTCTATTGTAAAACACATACTCTATTTCCCGGATCATATGTTCACAACATATTTTAACAAATCAATTGGCCATATTGAAAAATAAAGTAAGTTTGGAGTTAAAAAATCATCACAATTTATTTTATATTTTAATTATGGCACATTCATATTATCTCTTCATTTCTTCAGATCTCAGAGTAGGTGGAAAGATAGAGGAAGCTACTCAGACTTCATGAGAAAG
>NW_018228881.1:0-1536 GCF_001263595.1 Phalaenopsis equestris
ACGGGAAAATCCCACACCAAAAATAGTGCCGACAGTGATTTAGGTGCATACATTAACCTTTTGCCATTATCAATATTTAAAAGACTGGAATTAGGAGAAATAACCCCTACTACTATAACTCTGCAGTTAGCAGATCATTCGATAATGTACCCTAAAGGAGTTATAGAAGATGTCCTAGTGAAAGTGAATCAATTTATCTTTCCTATTGGTTTCATTGTGCTAGATATGGAGGAAGATAAAGAGATACCTATCATTTTGAGGAGACATTTCCTAGCCTTAGGAAGAGCAATGATAGATGTGTAAAAAGGGGAATTAACAATGCACGTGAATAATCAAACTATTACTTTTTACATTTTAAGATCAATGAAATATCCAGCAAAAGGTAAAGATGATGAATGTTATAGAATGGATGTTATAAGATACTGAGTGAATGATATTTCAAAACTAATTATGAACAAAAATCTTAAGTAAAAGATTTGGAATACAAGCAAGAAGAGGAATTAGATCAATGTGATGATCTTTTTAAGGAAGATTCAAATTATGTTCGAGAAAGTTTTGAAATTTTGGACACGATAGAAAAAGATACATTATTTTTTCCATCAATAGAAAAACCTCCAGAACTTGAGTTGAAATTACTTCCTGATCATTTAAAATATGTCTTTTTAGGTGATTTCTCTACTTTACCAGTTATAATTTCCTCAAAGTTAACACTGGAAGAAGAACAAAAATTGAAGAAAATTTTGAAAAATTTTAAGAAAGCCTTTGGATGGATAATAGCTGATGTTAAAGGAATCAGTCCTTTAATTTGTATGCATAGAGTTCATATGGAAGAGAACTGCAAACCCATCCTCAAAGGAGATTGAATGTTCTTATAAAAGAAGTTGTTAAGAAAGAAATTTTAAAGTGGTTAGATGCAAAATTATTTACACTATTTCAGATAGTGCATGGGTTAGTCCAATTCAATGTGTTCCTACGAAAAGAGGAGTTATTGTGACTATGATTGAATATAATGAATTAATATCTATTAGATAAGTAACAGGGTGGCGAATATGCATTGATTATAGAAAATATTAATTATAGAAAATTAAATCTTGCCACTAGGAAAGATCATTTTCTACTACCCTTTCTAGATCAAAAGCTAGATAGACTAGCCGGGCATAAACACTTTTGTTTTCTGGATGGATATACTGGTTATCACCAAATACACATAACTCCCTAGGATCAAGAGAAAACAACTTTTACCAGTCTGTATGGTACATTTGCTTTTAGAAGAATGTCCTTCAGTTTATGTAATGCCCCTGCTACATTTCAAAGATGTATGAAGATAATTTTTTTGTGATTTAATTGAAAAGGGGATTAAAGGTTTATGGATGATTTTTCAGTGTTTGTAACTTCATTTGACTCATGTTAGAACATTTATCAAAAGCTCTTAAGCGCTGTGAAGAAACAAATTTAGTCCTTAATTGGGAAAAATGCTAGATTATGATCATGATAGCAGGAGTGTCGGCACAAAAAAAAGAAAGAAAGAGATTGTTT
>NW_018228882.1:0-977 GCF_001263595.1 Phalaenopsis equestris
GTTGAAGCCTCATCTATCCCATCTAATATTGCGGTTAAAGGTGTTTTTTTGCGAGCTCTCCATCGACAGGGTCGATGGCGTCGTCGACACGCTCTATTGTAATTTAAACAGAACTCTCGGGAAAAATTCTCCGTCGGCGGCGTCGAGGGCGCCGTCGGTGGCGTCGAGGGCTCTCGACGGTGTCAAGGGCGCTCGAAGGTGTCAAGGGCGCCTTCGGTGGGCTCTATTGATTTTGGTTTAATTCCCAAATTTCTGCAATTTTGATCAATTTCAAGCCTTAACGACATCCTTTCAATCATTATAGACATAATTTTAAATGACTAAATGATGTACTTGTCACAAATAAAGTTTCACAACACAAAACATCACATTTATATATAAATTCCAAGGGGTACAATATACGTTACATAACACAACTAAGTTTGGTATTTTCTCAACCTCAACACATTAATTCAATCACAGTCCAAGCCACAACACTCAAAATGCTGAAAGCAAAACATCATATGCTTAGTCTCAACTATACAGAGATCTAAAAGCGCAATTCTAAAGCAAAGCAAATACAAAGTTCAAATTAAAATACATAGACACATAGGTAGTAATATAAATCTACTAATCTTCAGACTCGGTACTCGATTCTCCTCTGAGATCACCCATTGATTGCACATGAACGAAGAGGTTGTAGAAGGGTCGGAATAGAAAATCTTCAGTGGAATCCTCTTCTATTAACTTCGTCCTCCTCATCAGTTGTATCAGGCTATCTTCTAAATGTCCAGTGTGATCAAAATGTTCATTCCTCCTCCAGTCTAGATGATCGAAGAAATCGAAGATATTATTAATCGCATTCATGACATTTTGTACATCCTCCAATTTCTTGATTCGACGCAGGATCATCAGAGACTTGTCAGGGACTAAGGGTTGAACTGACAGTGAATTTTAAGATCATTGATCTACTATAATGGACATGTCATTTTCATCTT
>NW_018228883.1:0-1182 GCF_001263595.1 Phalaenopsis equestris
ACCCCATATTTTTTATAGTTTAAAATTAAAGAGCATTGTACCTCGAATCTTGTATCTATCCTAAAATATAAAAACAAGACTTGAGGACGAGGCTCGATCAAATAAACTAAGGAAAGTATGACGTTCGTTTGGTTTGCGAAACCTTTGTATTTGCCGACAAGTTCCCCTATTTAATATAAAAGATTAAATAGGGTTTATATTAAGATCATATGTCGTCTAGATCCATTAGCCTCATGAGACTTAGGGTCTGTTTGGGGCAGCTGCAGCTTATCCAGCTTATGTTGATAAGCAGTTTATCCTGATGATCAGCTGATAATCAGCTGATCCGGATAAGCTGACTGACTGTTTGGTTTGTGCGTTTGAAAAACAGCTGATTCTGGATAAATGACCAATCTGCCCCTGCTCTGAATAAATTGTTTAGCTGTTTGGTTTGTGTGTTTTGTAAACAGCTTATTTGTAGTTAGCTGATTTGCAAATTTTTTTAGTTAAATGAAAAAGTTGGCACGCAAAAATTGTAATGTCTACCCCTCAGTTATTTTAGAATGAAGTCTTTAAATTTACATATGCTTATGGCTACATAAAATGAAGAAAATATGATAACAATGACTTATATGGCCACTGAATCTTGCTACTGGAGAAGTAAAAATATATCACTACTAAATTTTAAAGAAGTAGACACATTTTTTCACTCCTAAAAAAGTTGGGTAATAGCTTTGATATACTAACAGTTTTGATTGGAAAGTAAAGTAATATCAAGCAAACACAAATCCTGAATCTTTATCTTTCCGGCCAACTAGCTACTGCCCATTCAATTCATCTCCCCTCATCCTTTTCTCATCTCCTACCTGCTCTCCTCAAACAGAAAAAAGTTGCAGGACAAGGAAAAACCCTCCACATCTTTCTCACTGCACGACTCCAAACTAGAGAGAAGCGAGTAAAACAGTAGCGAGTTTCCTCCCTTCATGCGATTTTAAAGCTGGAAGTAGGTGGGAATCTTAGACAAGCACTGCTTCTGCAAATGGTATACTATTTCGCTCACACTCCCATAATTTTGCATACCAACTCATTAATGAAGCACAAAGAAATGAAACAACAGAGCAGATGTTGTGAGAATCATTTAAACATTTGTCTAGATATCATGATGACACACTAGCTCGAAAATAGAGATCTTGATTGTGTTAT
>NW_018228884.1:0-355 GCF_001263595.1 Phalaenopsis equestris
TATGTAGGGTTTCCATGTCAATCTTGGATAGAACTCGTCTTCTTTGTACTGTGATTTCTATGGAATCCTTCGAGGGACTTGCCAATTCTTTAGCGAGTTTTGCTAGAGCGTCGGCATGCGCATTATCTACCCAAGGAATCTGATAGAAAGTCACGTGTTGACCTCAATTTTGGTTGAGGTCTAGAAATTAGGTCTAGAAATTTATTTAGTAGCGTAGGTCTAGCGATAGGACTTTCCTACTGACTAGTCTTAGGAAACTAGAAAGCTACCCTCACCATTAGAAACTCAAAACTCTTCTTTTTACTCAACTTGAAGTTCCACATATTGGTCCTAACCTCTAGCACTTAGTAGGTAA
>NW_018228884.1:675-908 GCF_001263595.1 Phalaenopsis equestris
GACCCAAATTTGGCCAAAATTCCCAAATTTTGCCAAAATACCCAAAACTGATCAAAACTCATTCCAAACACTTTGAATACATCCAAATTAGCCAAAAGTGACAAAAAATTTCCAAAAATGGCCAAATTACCAAAATGCCCCTCCATGCCCCAAAAATCTAAAAATTCCAAAAAATTTTGAAAAAATCCCAATAAATCAAAAATATTCTCAATTTTATTTTGTCCAACTACACC
>NW_018228885.1:0-10203 GCF_001263595.1 Phalaenopsis equestris
GTTTGGGAGTACTAGTGGTGGTATTCTCCGAGTTATTTTCCTTTTGTGAAGATTGGGGGATTTCTAAGTCTCATTTTTGAAAAGCATTTGGTTGGAATAAATTTCAGACGTCTTTGGGAGCTGGGCACCGATGTTAGGAAGTCACTGGTGTATGAGCCATTTTGACTCAGGTTAAGCCACTTATAAAAATGTGAGATAATAATACTCTTTCAGATTGATTCAAGGATCTTCTAACTTTCATTTTCAGGTCTTTTCATCATGAGTTTTGAGAGTTGATTCATCATTCGTTCTTTTCGATGTTTTAGGTGGATCAATCTCTCCTCTCTCACCCCATTTTTATTCTTTTTTTTCTTGCTTCTTGGTTCGGTTTTTGATGCTTATGTCTGATAAATAAGTGTCAACGTATAGCCTTTTGCTATACGTGGAACCATCAAACAAGGTCGCAAGTAGGTCGGTTTTGTTTTGGGGCTTAGGGCGGTGATGACCAAGGCACACCAGAGATAGATCAGAATGATATGTCATCCTACGACATCGGGATTCAATTCAGGAACCCATCAGGATCCGATTCAAGAACCCGGTGAGCTGTAGGATGGTAGTATCATTCACCGACACAAGACTAGCGGGAGTTGACCCGAACCTTCTTAGGTTGTTGGTAGCCTTATGCCCGACAGCGCGAGCGACTCGTGGACAACTACTTTTCAAAATTGATAAAAACAAACTTGATAAGAACAAATACACCTTTTTCTAAAACAAAAATACACTTTTGCATGTTTGAAACCTATGTGCATGCTGAAAATATAAATTTTAAATACATTTTAAACATCGGTTGTCCGCTTGTTGATCACCTGTTTAGGCTAAGGAGTACCCTCCTGAGTTAGGTTCGATAGAACACCCTTCTAGTTGAGTGGCGGGCTTTATACTTCCGGGTGATTGAGTAGCATTCGACGACCCTCGAGTAGTAATATATAGTTGAGTCTAGCCTCAACCCGAGTGCTTGCGGTCCCCCCTTTTCGGACATTTTTTCATATGTATTATCGAAATTTTTTAGACAAAAGCACTCGTGGTCTCTTTTCGGGATTTTCTCGTATTTTCTACGATTTTAATCGATTTGTTGATTCGTCGATATTTCCTCGCATTTCTCTTGTCGCGAGTCTTTTGACGATCTTTCTCGAGATTTCTGGACGATGTTTTTTTGTTTTTCTCTTATATAAAGCATTTCAGTCTGCTTTCTCAAATTTTGTTGCTTGTACCTGTTGCATCAATTACATCTAAGGAACAACAGATCTCCCATGTATACAGGTCTGTTTTATGCTTACAACATGTTATTCTCTTATAATCACTTCCCTGCTGTACCTTTTACTTTTCTTTACACCGTATGTTGCACTGTTTTCTTTATTGCATACTCTACTGCTTGTTCTGTGCTACATACTCTACTGTCATGCCATACACTGTACAACTTCAATATGTTATTTATAAATATCTGAAGAACTACAACCATAGGGCCGCTGGATTTGACATTATTACCTGACACCCTAGAAAACTCAAACTCGTCACGACAAGGAGTTTGGAACTAGCGCGGTGGGCAGCACGACCATCTTTAATAGCAGAACATGTCTTCCCCAACTAAACCATTCCTTTCCTAGAAATTTAAATAACAATCCATTGGATTTCGAGGTTGTTCCCCTAGCGCAACATAAATCCTCAACCATGGCATTTTGTATAGCTCTGCTATACGATTTAAACTCTAACTTGTTTTAGGATTCTGAGGTTGTCGTTCGTTACGACCCAAATCCTCACATCTTCCAAACAATTTGTGTGATCGTTTCACACGAATGTAAGCCCTAATTAAATAAAATTGGCAGGATGAAACACTTGAGTATTTTTCCTCGAAACTGAAGCCGAACCATAGGGTAAACTGGGAAGTCACCGAGGATCTTCTCTGGATTTGTGTCATCCCCTGGTTCTTCATTTGGATTCTGTAATAAATGTTCCAAATTTGAGTCATTCCCCTTTCACACATTTTTGTCCGATTTCGTTGAAAAATCTCATCATTTTGAAGTCCTTGAAGATAATTTTTCCTGATTTTTATTGAGAGTATTCTTAAGCGATTTCTGTCATTTAAGTTGCAATTAACTATAGGGGTTTGCCCTTATAGGAAGTTTTTCCGAACCCAACTTAAAATAAACCCTATTTAATTTTTCATATTAAATAGAATAATTTGTCGGCAAATAAAACGGTTTCGCAGACCAAACGGACGTCATGTTTTTCTTAGTTTATTTGATCGAGCATCATCCTCAAGTCTTGTGTTTATCCATCAGGATAAATACAGAGTTTGAGGTTAAACGCTCTTTCATTTAAACTATGAAAATATGGGGTCAGTTTGTTTTTCATATTTGATTTTAAACTTAAATCTATATGTAAATTAAAGCGTCCTTCCGAAGCGGACGACGAAATTTCGATTCTGGTGACCGACAGCTTCCTACGGGAAACTCTTCCCCCAACAACCCTACTTTTTATCGCCGACAATACATAGTACTAAAATTAACTCGAAGTATGTATACATAGTTCTTAAAGTCCTTTAGACATATTACACTAGTCATACAATATACATTGTATACATGCTTTGATCGAGTTAGTTTTAGTTAATGTTCATACTATGTATACATAGTACTCAAAGTCATTTATGAGATAAAATTGACTCAAAATATACAGTGACATATGAGATAAAATTAACTCAAAGTATGTATGCATAGTTCTCAAAGTCATATTAAACATAGTACTCAAGTCATATATTATACATAGTATGCATGCTTTGATTGAGTTAATTTTAGTTAATTTTTGTACTATGTATACATAGTACTCAAAGTCATATATGAGATAGAATTAACTCAAAGTATACATAGTACGAAAATTAACTCGTTTTCTGTGGAATCGATGCACGTACTCATAATTCGTATATTATTTCATCGACATATATACTTGCATGATTAACACACACGTCACTGCAAAGTCGATCAAATTTTGAGTTAATAAATGCAGTAGATAATAGAAAGTTATAGAGTTGTTGATATGAAGCATTGGGAACTTGCTTGAGGCCATATGTGCTTGTTGGAGATGGGTACATGGGTTGGGTTATTTTGATTATGAAATCCAAGAGTTTGTCTAGTGTACACATCATCAATAGGTGGAAATGAAGTAAAAAATTATTGATTTATAGCATTTTGAGTATTTACCATTGGGGTGAGCAAGGATGAGAACGAGTCAAATAATTACTCGCTTGATAACAAGGTTGAAAGATTCATGATAATCAATAGCAGGGCATTTAAGAAGAAAAAAAAAACTCTTCCATGGAGAGAACATCTGTGACATTGTTTAAAATGAACGTAATTGATGGAAAGTGCAGTGTTTGAACCTGCACGAGCGAGCGTTTTGAGAGTTTTGTTTATTGTTTGGAAAAGAGAGGCCTTTAATCTCATAGTGCTCATCATTTCAATGGACATTACTTAGCAGCTTGTGCAAGGTGTGCTCAGTTTCATGCCTCAAGTTTGAGATGTGACGTAGTGCATTGCTTTAATAATAATGGGCTTCTCACTTTGTATAGAAGCATTGGGTGACTCTGTTATTCGTTAAGAAGCATTATTTTAATGTAATGCTTCTTTGCCACTGGCGAAGAAGATTTGGTGAAAAATTTTGAGAGGATCTGGCTCTTAACGAATGTACACAAAAATTTTGGCGGACATAAGCCTTGAGATGGCTACACCACCATAGGTATATTTCCATTTTTCTTTTTACTTTTTTGCACTTCATTTATTGTGACTTACATAATTGCAATTATTATCATTTTGCTAAAAAAGAAATATTTTTAAAGTAATTATGTTCTCTCCTTTCTTCACTTGGGCCATTAACTTCAACTCAACCCATTGTTATTTACTTTTTTCAGGTGCATCACAAGACATAATGAAGAGTGAGATGTTTTAATTTAAAAGGAGTTTTATGTTTTATAAGAACAATGTTTGTAATAATAAGACGCTTTGGTGTTTTTTAGTTTTGAAAATTGTGTAATAACTGAATTTTAATAATAATAATAATAATAAATAAATGGGAGAGGCGTGTCTCTATGGTTTGATATCAGGAGTTGAGGGAGATGTTTTGTCTTTTTATTCGGAACGATAGGGAGAGCGAGAAAAAGAGTGGAAGAGGAATAAGTCGCTGTGAGAATAAGGAAGAGAAAGAAGACTAGGGTTCATTACCAACCCTAAATTGTGGCTTGTGTGTGAGAAGATTAAGCCGAAGAGGTCATCGTATAAGGGCAGAGGACTTGCGCAGGAGAAGAGGAAGCCAAACCCTAATTGAGGAGGCATTGACATTGTGCGGGCTTGCAGAGGAATAGAAGGAAGGAGAAAGTCCTTACATGTGTTGTGCCCTAGCCCATTGGTCGAGGAGGAAGGGAGGAGGTCGCGGCTTCGTGCGCAACTACCTTGTAAAATAGTGGAGGAAGAGGAACTGAGCCTTAGTCGAGGAGGTCGTCTCGTGCTTGTGTATAGAGAAAGAGAAGGAAGAAGATAGAGGCAGCGCCAAATGCTTGTTGACCTGCGTAGAGCCACAATTGAAGGTGAGAAAGGATGGAGGGCGCTTGTGCGCGCATCAGGTTAGTAAAGGTATATTTAAGATTTTAAATAAGTTAATTAATATATTGCTATATAAAAAAATGCACATATATATGTGTGTGTATATATGTGTGTGTGTTATGTGTGGATTGAGATGTTTACTTGCAGACCGTATTATTATTTATGGATGTTTTGATTTCTGTATGTTATACTTTATGACTTCTTAGTGACACTTTTATATATATTGGATGTTCATAGAAATATGTGGGTAGTTATTTAAATGTTAATACTACCTGACGACAGTTCCTGTCTTAGTTAATTCTAAGTTATCAGGTTGCGTCGTAATAAAAGTGGTATCAAAGCAATTTTTGTTGAATCATGATAAAAAGAGTCAGTAAGATGATTAAATTAATTCTTAAGTAATATTAATGAAGGGTTAAATTGTGTCTAATTAAAATCTCGTTATATTATTTCAAAATTATGGACAATCAAGGAGAAGTTCGAGATAATGTGGTAGAAGTTGATACATCTTCATAGATTTCTGTGAAATATTTTTGCGGACATGATGGATGTAGTAACTCAGATGATTAGGAACTCTTAGATTCAGAGCAGTTCTAGTGAGGGAGGTTCGATGGACAAGTATTGAAAGTTATTTCAGGATATGTGACCACTTCTCTTTTATGGAGAAGGAGGTCCGATGGATGCTGAAAATTGGCTGCTGAGAGTAGAAAAAATCTTAGATGAGCTGTTATGTCATTTCAGAGAGAGTTTACTTTTGCCACTTTTGCATCAGAGGGAGAAATAGAGAGATGGTGGCGAAGACAGTTGCAGGAGATATGAGGGTAGAACCATTCACATGATATAGTAGGATGAGTTTGTGAGTAATTTCAGAGATTGGTTGTATCACCGTCAGCCAGGAGACATGCATATGATAAATTTTTTTGCTTGGTAAAGGGTGATCGTTCTGTTATGCAAAATGAAGTTAAATTCATCTTGCTCTCAAGATACGCGCCTCAGTTGTATCACCGTTAGCCAGGAGACATGCATATCTATGGATTAAGATGTCTACTTGCAAACTACATTATTATTTATGGATGTTTTGATTTATGTGTGCTATACTTTGTGTTTTAGTTGCTCTTATATATATATATATATATATATATATATATAGAGTACTCATAAAAATATGTGGATGGATAGTTTATTTTAAGCCATCAGGCTGGATTGTTACATACTTTGCCTTTTTACAAATTCTTCTATAAATTTTGATGATGTTAACTATTTAAGATTATGAAAGAGTGATATCAACCAAAAAGAATGATTATTATGCTTTTCAGGAAATGAGAGTATGTCATCATCAAGCAGCAGACATCTATTGTTTTTAGCATTGACCCTCAACCTACAAAGCCCAAATTATTACTCTGTCTTTTTTTTTCTCTATTGTTAGATTAAAAATATTATGATGAACATATAATGAAATAAAAATAGATAGAAAAATAATTCTCTTAGACTGCATAAGCTTAGTATTGCTTGATTAGAAGGTAGTGGAAGTGGATTGGATTGTTGATAGAAGCTCTATAATTAGAATAAGTAGATAGAATTGAAGTGGAATGACTTCAAAGGAGAATGGCTAGAGCAAATGCCACATGGCCATAAATTGTGCATATTTAAAATAATATCTTATTCAATGCTCAGTTAAGACTGAATGAGAATTAAAAAAACTGACCCCAAAGAATTTGGATACAACTAATGATGTTGATGTTGATCTCATATAGGCTGGAAATGAGTGGGTAGTTGCTTTGAAAAGTTGTTACACTATCTGTCAATAGCAGACAATCTGAAGCTGTTTTATTGTAATAACTATTTTCAATAGGCATGAAAATGTTTTGTTCTACCATTAGACAGGAGAAATTAATTGTTTCACGGACTAGTGATCTGTTTTGTGATACCTTCAATTCATTTTGGTTCATTTTATGTCTGCAAAACAGCAAAATCTGTTTGAAATTAATTTGTGTGTGCTTTTTTGATGTCATTCCTATATCTTCTGATATATATCTTGATTCGCTGATAATAACACGCTTTATGAATGTACTATTTCAGGTTTTGTGGGTAGCTGGTGAATAATGAATATTCCATTCTTCATGGTGCGTATTTTGTTCTGTCGACCACATGATATTGTACTCAGGCTCTTTTGGTCGGCAGATGGTAAATATGCATGAAAAAGCTGTTCTATCGTAGATTGGTAACCAAAATACAGCGGAAAACTAGTCGGGTTGCTCTTTTTGTTCTTATAGTTCATATTTTCTATGCTAGTTTAATTTGTATTCTGTAAACGGCGGCCTTCTCTTAGGACAGCAAAATAACCTTTTTTTCTTATATTTAAGCAATGCAGGTTTTGATAATTGTGTTACGATCTATTTTTACGTTTCATTTTTTATATTTCAATCTTTTGATTGCACCATTAGTCCATCAACATCATCACCACCATCATGTGTATTATTTAATTATCCGGGGTTGGCTTTGTGAATCCGCACATCGTGTTTGTTCTTGCTGATTAATGTTTGACGTGTTCCATTTTTTCTTAGTAAATAATTTTGGAAATCCATGTGTGTTTTTTTAGGTTTATCCTTTTTTCTTCAGTCCTTTGATATTATTATTATTTATTTATATAATAAATGCATTTTTACCTTTCTTGTACATGTATATGCTAGTATTTATGTTTAATTATCCTATTTTCAATAAATGTCACTCAAAGTATTCTTTAATGTAATTTTTTATTCTATCATTTTTATTTTTTCCCTATACGGTATAATTTTTTGTGACACTTTTTTTATTTATTAATGAATTTTCATTGGACAGCATTTAGATGCAGACAAATAGCATAGTTATCTTTGCTACATGTTAGAGTATTATGATGATAGATGATTTTAGTAACTGAGAATTTTATTCAAAATCTACAAATAGATAAATTAAAAACAACACATGAGAAATACAAGATTTTTTATGAATAAAACATTGGAAGGTGAAAAATCATTGGACTTAGTTCAATTGAAACAATTCCATTAGTATAAGTTAAGAAATATAAAGCACCACCCATTCTAGTAATTAAAATATTAATATTTTAATAATGGGAGATGTCTCTCATGCTGGCAGGAGTCCAGAGATGTCGAAGCTAAGAGTGATCGGTCAGCATTGGATGACTGTTAGTATGGGACATTAGAGATCAAGTGATACCGAGAGGTAGGCTTGGCCGTTGTCCAGAGAATTGAAGATGCAAACAGATAGAGAAAACATGCATTTGAGATGACGAAATATGCCATAAGTCAGACAATGAAGGTTTGTTAGCTCAGTTGTTCTTGCAGTAGCAGGATAGATCAGGCGATTTGGAAGACAGGTGTCGAATATTTGGCTGTTGCTGTATGTCCGGTGTCAATTTCTGGAAGGTAGTTGGCACAATCATTTTTTCTCCCAGGAGGATAGATTTGTGATCCAGAAGGCACATGTTGGAATTCAGCAGTAGGCATGTCTAATGTTGGTCGTTGGAAGGTGATGGTCGTTACGGTAGACAGATTGTAAAATGTGTACACAGGAGGTTAGCAGAAATCAGATGCCAAATGCTGGGCATTGATCATTGAAAGGTGGTCAACACAATCATCATCCTTGCAGGAGGGGTGAATAGGTTACAAGTTAGAGGAGTCTTAATGAAAAGGAATCATAATCGATGTATTGATGTTGCAAATGATGGAAAGAGCTCTTGAATTTTCTAGAAATCTATTATTTTCATTTCTTAAAATCTATCCAAAATTTGTAGTTTGTGATGCAATAAAAGAACGTAAAATTTGTCGAATTATTAGATTGTTAAAAGGCAACACAAATATTAGGTGGATAAGAATATTCCCAATGAATAAGGGAAGTTAATCATGAGGTTATGGGTTAGATTTTCAGAAGTCAGATGAGATGGTAGTTAAGACACTACATAGAGATTTCAACCTCATATTATGAGGAATTTAAGGTCCAGGTTTGAGGTTTCTCTAGGCGCAAACTCCTTTGGTTAATTACCCCTTCCAATAGCAGGAGAACACTTTTGATTAAGGCTAGTTAGAGAACTGATTGCTCAGTGTATAATATAGCAGAATATTTAACATTTTAAATTTATGAAAATCTCATCACTTGTGAGCTTAAGAGCAAATGGTGAGAGAAATAATAATACACTTGATCAAAATCTCACGGTTCGATCATCATGAGGTGTCGTGGACCTTGATCTATTTCGTCAGAGGAGCTAGTCGACCTAACTTGTCATAAGGATCTTTGTTAGTAACCATGAGCTGCTTCGTTCAAGGAGAACTTGTAGATCTGTGATGAATATTTGTCTAAGGGAACTAATCTAAGTCGGTCTTAGCTGACAAAGGGCTTCGTGGCCTATCAAATATACCTTATGGTTCATCACTCAAAGGGGCAGAATGCCATTGGGGAACGTACAAGATATAGCCATGACCGTTTTACAATAGAACCTACTAACCAAACCACCTGATGGAGTTTATTGGCCAACTAGGGCTCAGGTCGTAGCTATTTTTTATGTGAAGCTTACCTGCTAAACCATGCGAACAGAGGACTTGAGCCATGTTCTTATTGACATAGTTATTTTGAGTTTAATTTAGTAGTATAATTGATATGATATTGGAATCTATGTGACCTCGAATCGATACTAGATTTGTCTATTCTGACAAACTGTTATGGAGGGGGATGTAATTATTGTTCTTCAGCTTTCAATGGTAGATTTCAATTCAAGTCATTTTAAAATTTTTATAATTTGAAGAGCCTTTTTTTTTCAGGATAGACCCTTCTGGTTGGGATGTGCAATGAGTATGTCGATCATCTCAAAATGATTTAAATGATTATTTTAGCGTTTAATTGAGCTTATTCATTTAAGCATTAAACAATAGTTTGTAATGTCAACTACAACCCTATTAGGAAAAGGATTGACTCAGTCTTGTCTACTGCAGTCCATTTAGGAAAATTTATCAGACTATAGTGTGAGACTTACGATCTTGCCTTGTAGGAACAGTCCATTTAGGAAAATTTATCATACTATAGTGTGAGACTTACGATCTTGCCTTGTAGGAAAGGCTGCCCATCCAAAAGTGTGTGTTATTTTAATATTTTTAAATTTATATTTTGAAATGAGATAGCTGTTAAGGCTTTGAAAAACATACACATTTTTTGAAATTGATTTTGATTTCAGCTTAAACATGCGGTGACCCCATGTAGCATTCTCATCTCTTAAGATTAAGAAATTTGGAACATGCGACATAGCACATGCGGGCTTTCTATTTTGATAACATGCATATTTTCAAGATGGGACATTTTAAAATTTAACCAAACTTAAACCTGTGCAGCGTTCTCAAACCTTATGCTTAAGCATTTAACAAATTGGTTGGAGCACATGCGGTTTGGTTATAGTTGTAGGCATATTTCAAGATATTTAGAGCTTGTTATTTACAAGATTGTATCAATAGTAGAATGCATGCAAAGGTTTCATTTTGAGCCTTAAAGTTTTCGCCATTTGTTTGCTTGTGCATGTTGCATATCAGAATGT
>NW_018228886.1:0-5971 GCF_001263595.1 Phalaenopsis equestris
TTTTTTTTAATTGGAAAATAAGGATTCATGATTAAATTTCTATAAATGCACCTTCCTAAGATCACACCTTTTGCTAGTTTCTTAGCTTCTCCTTTTTGTTTCATCTCATTTAGACCACTCCTTGACTAGTTGCCTCCGAGCTACTATAGGGTTGTGCTAGCTATCTCCCTTCAACACTCTTAGAGTTTTGCCTTCTCCATGCCAGTTCATTGATCTTGGACCATGTAATCACTATCTGTTGTACATGCATATTGATGGGTTGTCTATTATTGTGAAGAAATCAACATTTCTATCAATGATTTTCAGTCCCTAATTTGGTATGTTTCTTATAAAAACTTGTTGAGGATTATATACATTTAGCACAAATGGTATAATAAAATGCTTTTAATTTATTTTCCAATTCATGCCATGATATCACCATACTAGAGGGTTTTTCTCGGTTATTTTCTTCTATATATTTAGTTGTTTTCCAATATAGAAATCATTTTATTTCCTCAATTTTTGCTTCCTCAAATACACAGTTGCCACGAGTTTCCTCTCCATGGGCAACAATAACAATGCTCATATTTCTTTTGTTTCTAGTTTACTTTATACTAAAGGATAGAAGATTATTTTTTTATCCATCTATCTTCTTCACCCACATCATCATTAACTTAATTTAAAATTATCCCCTCTTCTTCGTAAAAAAAAAAAAAAATAATTAAAAATTGAATGACACTCCGTATTTCTTTTTATAACTAAACATGCCAAATCTTCGTAAAAAAAAAAATTAAAAATTGAATGGCACTCCGTATTTCTTTTTATAACTAAACATGCCAAATAATGTCATTTGTAGATATATATTTTTATTCAAGAAGCTGAGTTTATATTTCATATCCTATTCATGCCTATGACATTTCTCTAAATATTAGAAGTAAATTTAATATAGTTTTCAATTCTATTGCTCACAAGAAATCTAATAATGAAAATAGCAACATAAAAACGATAAGGTTGTGCACTAAATGCCTATTATATCCTCTATCTTACATTAAATCGTTTAAGAATTTCTCATCACTTCTTAAGCTTTTATGATGTGCTTAATCATCCTTTCAAACCCTTAAGAGATTGTTTGATCTATTGTCTAATGAAGAATAGGCAAAAGTCATGAGATTGGAGATATACGCCCTACAGATAAATAAAACATGAAAGATTATTGGAGTTTTCTAAATGAATGAAATCTATAGGGTCCAAGTGAGTGTTTAAAGCAAGATATAACATCATTGTACTCTTGACAGATATAAGGAAAGATTAATAGTGAAGGGCTACACTTAAATTTATGCAATAGGTTATCACGAGACATTTGCTCTAGCTCTAAATGTAAATACAACAGAAGTTTTGTTATCCTTAGTTTAATGTTTGGAGCTTTGCCTCAAGTGTGGTAAACTCGGTTCTTATATGATACTACTGAAGCTCGCCGATAAGTTGTCTATCAAGTTCTTCACTACTTAAAAGGCAAATGTTGAACGGGGAATTTTGTTTAGAAGAGACATGGAATTGGAACACCAAGCTTATAGAGGTGCATATTATGTAGGTTCACGTGAAGATAAGAGTTCCACCTCTTGATATTGTACCTTCTTTGGATGTAATTTTATCACTAGACGAAGAAAACAATGAAGGAAGATTTACATACATACCACTAAGTTCCTATGTATTTGGATATCTAACATCTACCCTTTAATTTTTACATATATACCATCTTACATATGTATAACAAGGCTATTTCATAATTTAAAAGTTATGATAGTGATATTCTTATTTGTTATAAAAGATTTGGGTGGTAGAAATGTGAAAAAAGCAATGTTTAGATGTTAGATGTGTAAATACATAGGAATTGGGTGGTATGGATGTAGTGCCCCAAAAATAAAATGTTGTGGCGAGTTCTGATGTAGAAGTAGAATTCATAGTAATTTCAAAGGCGACATGAGTTATTATGATTGAAAATTCTCCTAATAATCTACAGACAGCGTGGGAAGAGTCCATGAAAGTTATGTGCAAGTTATTAAATACTGCATAAAGTTCGTGCAACATAATATTATGAAGTATTTTGAGATGGCATTTCATAAGAAATAGTTAAAAATAATTTATTTTGTACACTATGTGTGTCTACTATTGATCAAATGTTTAATGCCTTCATAGAGGGATTCAAAATTGTATAGTTTTAAGGTGAGAATGAAAGGTATCAATTTATCAGCTTTTGGGGAGTTTTGGAAGGCGTCTTGTTGAACAATATTTGATTGCTCAATTAATGAATGAACTAATTTCTATCAGTGCTTGATATGACCACTGGGGATTTATGTAAGTATACATGTCAATCAAATAGTACACAGATCTAAGTCTGTGTATCGCTCTTATGAGACACGGGTTAACTTCCCAAATCTGGAAATATTCTAGTTTACTGATCGCAAATCCAGCTTAAAATTTTTTTAATTTTGGTGAATTTTTCTAAGTCCTTAAACATCATTTTTGCAAAATCCAATTCCTAGAGATTAAGGTGAGAGTAGCTATCAAGTGAAGGATTCTCCCTGATTTGGATTCTAGATACCTAGGGTTAACTAAATGGCATAGTTAAAAGATACGACCAGAAACAAATCTTCTTCTTAGCCCCTTTCGGTGGTCAAATATAGGTTTGTAAAGTCAAATCAAACTTTATATTCATAAACTATGCAAAATTTTCCAAGGGCCCCACATTTCCCTTTTCTTTTACACTACCCTAGAAGAAATATTTCTATTCTGGTACGTTAATATGTGTTAACCTAGTCATTCTATTATGTTTCCTACTGAAATCCAAAGTTTACAACAAATTTTAAAAAAACAACTCGCTATGCTAAATGTAAATGAAGTATAAAGATTCACACAATAGCTCAAATAGTTCCAAAGCAGTCACATCGACAAAAATTAAGCTCTAGAACTTCTAATCAACAAATTAAAGGAGAAAATATGAATTAGTTACTATACATGCTTTGAAATACTAAATTTCACATTTTATTAATCAAAGCAAAACAGAATATAAGAGTTAGAACGAAAAAACTAGAAAAAGTATACCCTTGAAGTGCCACTTCAGATCTCCACTACTCCTGCACAGTACAATGAAGAACAATAAAAATTTATGGACATATTAGTCAAACCTCCCTGCAACTTTTCTCACCCTCACCCTCACCCTCACCCTCACAATCCTCTCAGACTTGCACTTACTCTCTTAAAGTTTTTCAAACTTTGCACACCATCAAGCGCATTTCAATCTTCGTATTACACCCATTTAAGCTTGTGCTCATGATACAACGCGAAATGAGATTTCTAAACCATAATCTCAAGCTTAGAGGCCCAGATCCAACCCTTTGAAGCCTGTTTCTCGCTTTTGGGTTCCCATATGCCCATAACTGGCACATAGGCGCATGTGGCTCTGGTTTTGGGCACCTAGGTGCCCGGGGCTGGAGCTTAGGTGCAGTCAATTGGGCACCCAGAATTAGCACCCAGGCTCCGATTCAGCCCATTTCAACCTGATTTTGAGTTTGTTTGGTCTCATTTGCTCTTGAAGCTGTCTAACATAGGTACAATGCATATACAATCACAAATACCATGAAAAAAAAATAATGACACAGATAATATTGATATAACATAGAAATATCATGCACGATTGATATACATAAGTACCATAATTAAAATCATTCAATAAAGTTCATTCCTAGAAAGTCTTCTTTAGCAATAACTCAAACTAATTCTTGGATGTTAAGAGTTTCTTATTCAAAGCAACTTCATTTTTTAGATATATGGTTCCTTTCACATACATGTTTCATTTTTGGTATATGTTTGGTTTCTTTTCTAGTGTACAACTTTAATAAGATCAAATGTTGCTTGCAATTTTTAAGTGAGATCAGTACAATTTTCTTGATTTTGCATTTAATTAGATATTCTTTATTATACAATCATGAATCATTATGCAAGTCTTCATAATGCAACATATGACATTTAAGTTTCCTCTTCATCAAACTTCTTTTTCATTACATAGGCACTCACTAGCACAATAACACTTAAAAATATGCCTTGAAAAAAATTTTATATATATATATATATATATATATATCTCACGAGCGGGTAAGAGAGGCAGGGAGGCGGTCTGGTGGCCTTAGGAGTGCAGAGGCAAGCGTCGTCACTGCTTTCGGTTTGTCACAATGGGGATCTCTCGGGAGGTCTGGTGGCCTTAGGAGTGCAGAGGCAAGCGTCGTCACTGCTTTCGGTTTGTCACAATGGGTATCTCTCGGGATTCCTTGCATAAGAGGCGCGCTACGGGCGGCAAGAAGAAGGCCTGGAGGAAGAAGAGAGAGTACGAGCTGGGTCGGCAGCCAGCCAACACCAAACATTCCAGCAACAAGACGGTGAGGAGGGTTCGAGTTCGAGGAGGCAACGTCAAGTGGAGGGCTCTCCGCTTGGATACAGGAAATTACTCATGGGGGAGCGAAGCTTATACCCGCAATACTAGAATCCTCGATGTGGTTTATAATGCCTCAAACAATGAGCTCGTGAGGAGGCGGACTCTAGTGAAGAGTGCTATCGTGCAGGTTGATGCTACCCCTTTCAAGCAGTGGTACCTCCAGCACTATGGGGTTGAGCTTGGGAGGAAGAAGAAGGCCGCTGCTGCAACCAACAAGGATGCGACTGAGGGACAAGTGGGCGAAGATGCGCAGGACGAGGTAAAGAAGAGGAGCCACGTCCAAAGGAAGCTGGAGAAAAGGCAGGAGACCCGCAAGCTTTATGGCCACATTGAGGAGCAGTTTGGCGGTGGGCGTCTTCTTGCCTCAATCTCATCTCGCCCTGGCCAGTGCGGCCGTGCCGACGGTTACATTCTGGAAGGGAAGGAGCTGGAGTTCTATATGAAGAAGATTTAAATACCCCAAAAATTTAGGAATTTAAACAAATCACTAAAAAGTTAAATAGTTTATTTAGGAATTTACCAAAAATCAGAAAAAAATTACCTCTCATGCCAATACAAAGGAATGGCTTTCTATGTAATTTACTAGTTATACTTGTATTGTAGTAAGCAGTCATACATTCAACTGATGCTCACGTTTAAGAGAAAATATTCCGTCCGGAAACTGCATGTTCGGATGACCAACCACCTTGCATCACCTCGCTATACATGTTAAACCCCTTATAACTTAGGTTAGTTTATAAGTTTGTTCGGAATTATTTCCAAATTACATTTTAATTACTTCCAATTTTATTTTAAACTCCCCAAAAATAACTGAACAATTACATATTAAATTTAAAATTTCCAGCATACGATCCTTCACACGCCTGTACAAGAATCTGAATGACAACATCATGTTTAATTCTATTTCAAATCCATGAAGGATAAAGTATTATTGCATGCTGACAATGAGCAGCATGCATATTATACCTGCAGGAGGTTACCATGTTTAGAAGATTGTAATTATTTCCTTCTTTTCCTAAGTTGATAAATGAATGTGTATTTGAACTTGGTTTCTACTTGTAGGACGCTGGAAAGTCTCCTTTGCGCCCTGGAGATGCCACTGTTGAACGTTCGGTTGCTGATGTTGAAGATTCCTCTGATGATTGGCATATTGATGATAAAGAGGTGCTAAATTTTTTTGTAGCTCATCTTGATTAGGAGGGGAACTGTGTTATAAAATTTGCACTTAATTTTGCAAGTTATATATTTTTTATTTTGTTTTCTAGTGTTGCGTCCGAAGTCCAATAAGACTGCGCCATGTGACAAGTGGGTCCTGCCTTCAGAAAAATATATTCAACCAGTGTATTATAGTGGGACCTACTTGCCACGTGGCAAGTGCCCACTAGACTTCGAACGTAAATTTGTGTTCGGTGTCCTGATGCAATAATCACTCCTATGCATGACCCTTTTAATTTTTTTTCCGAATTTATGATGGATGGGTTGCATAAAAAACAGCTTTTTGAT
>NW_018228887.1:0-253 GCF_001263595.1 Phalaenopsis equestris
GAAAGTAGGAGGTTCAAAAGGATAAGAAGAATAGATAATGAGAAGTTCTTATCTAAACTTGTTCTTTGCATCATTTTTTTTGTGTCAAAAAATAGGTTTGGGAGAGGTTGATTTTTTCGAGAAGTATGTGTGATGTAGTTTTCATTTTTTTTTTATCGTAATTTAAATTATTTAGTGTTGCAACGCCTCGAAATTGATACATTATCTCCATGACAGTTATTATAATAAAAGTATTTTTAATTAAACGTTATAG
>NW_018228888.1:0-793 GCF_001263595.1 Phalaenopsis equestris
ATTAGGGTCATTGGAGCAAAAAGATGCAAAAAAAGGCAAATTTGGAGCGAAAAGGACCAAAATTTGGAGATTTGAACTAGGCCACCGATGGCGCCCTTGACCCTGCCGATAGCGAGTTTTTTCCTGAGGCTACAGGACAAAATTCTTCAGAAGTCTGCCGACGGTGCCCTCGAGGCCGCCGACGGTGAGATCTACGGTTATACCTACTCAAGCTTTGGATGAGGCCAAAATTTTGAAGGGATGCTTAGGCAACCCTTGGGAAAGCTCATCCACAACCTTAAAAGACTATTTTGGCCAAAAATTGGAGAGATTGAAGGAGGGAAAGAATCTAGGGAGTAAAGGAAGTTCTAGAGAGAGTTCCTAGAGATTACAAAGGTTCCAATATTGTGAGGAATTCTTCGAGAAAGTGTAAGAGTTGAGGGAAAGTGAGAGATTGTAAGAGTGGAGGGAAAGTGAGAGATTTCTTCCTCCTTGCTACTTCGAAGAGGAATTCTGTGTGTTGTAAAGAAAGGAAGAGATTTAGAGGAACTTTGCTACTTCGAAAAAGAATTTTGTGTGCTAAAAAGAAAGAAAGAGATTCAGAGGAACTTCGAGGAGTGTTCTTGGGAAGAAATTAGAGATAAGTTATTTACTTGTTGTAATTTGTTTGACTTTGATTTTATTTGTGAATTTCAAGTTTTGTTGTGTTTTCCCCATGAGATATGAGTAATTTTTTTATGTCTTTCTCCTTGTCTTGAGATTTGTGAAATGGTGATTTGAATTGATGAAGCCATGAAAATGTTTAAGAAATTGT
>NW_018228888.1:911-1280 GCF_001263595.1 Phalaenopsis equestris
GTCAAAGCCCTTGGAAGTTGGGTGCAAATAAATAGGGAAATAATATTATCGGGTGTAGAATTGGAGATTTTAGAATGACAGACTAAAATCCCCAATTTGGTCCTATCGTTTGGGTGTTGAAGTGTAGATGTTAGCGCTCAGGTGAGGGGAACGTGGGAGCTTTGAAGTGAGAGCTGGTATCCTCCCAGACTAGCTGCAGATTCAGTAAGCAAGCGTAGGATTAGTGAATGTTTTTTATGCTTGAACCAAAGGGTAAAGAATAGGTATGCTCCTATTTGGCACAATATAAATCTATCTAATTCACTTTATCCATTCACTATAATTTCTTGACAAGGAAAAAGATGCTTTCTTATATATTGAATATCATAA
>NW_018228888.1:1300-3592 GCF_001263595.1 Phalaenopsis equestris
GGGCAAAAAATAGGTATGATCCTATTTGGCTTAAAATAAAGTGAACTAATGCACTTTATCCATTCACTATAATTTCTTGACGAGGAAAAATATGCTTTCTTATATATTGAATAACACAATTAAACCCTCATTAGTATCATTAGTTATTTAATAGTTATTAAAATTACATACTTATTTCAATTGCCTAACAGATAAGCAAATTGAACTTCATTGTTTTGATTAAAGTATTGCTTTTCTCAAATCTTAGTTCGCAGTTCTAAACCACTCCATGTGGGATCGATATCTAGGACTCCATTAGAGCCCTATATTACTTGCGCGATACGTATACATGCGTTGATAAGTGCGAGTTTACAATTATTGAATATTTATTACGTCCATACTTATCTTATATTTTAAGCATATAAAAAGTCACTGTCAAAGTTCCTCTAAATCTCTTCCTTTCTTTACAACACACAGAATTCTTTTTTGAAGCGGTAAGAAGGAAGAAATCTCTCACTTTCCCTCCACTCTCACAATCTCTCAAAGAATTCCTCAAAATACTAACCCTAAATTAAACTCTCTACACTCTACAAAACAACAAAAACTGGGCCTCTCAGAACCTCTTCTATTTTCAGCCAAAAATCTTCCTTTAAAGATGTAGAAGTGTTTTCGCAAGAGTTGCCTAAGCATGCCTCCAAAAATTGTCCACATTCAACGCACATTTGGAAATAACCACTGATCTCTCCGTCAGCGGCCTCAAGGGCTCCGTCGGTGGGCCTTCTAAAATATTTAATCTAGAGTCTCGAGAAATTCTCTCCGTCGGCGTCGTTGGGCTCGCCGTCGATGCACTAGTTCAAATCTTCACATTTTGGTCTTTTTCGCTCCAAATTTGCTCCTTTTTGCATTGTTTTGCTCCAATGACCATAATTCATCATACCTACAGCAAGGGATCAAAAATACCTTTCTTTAAGGAGCAATATCATAAAAAACAGTGTAAAATATGTATGAAAATCTCAACATATTTTCCTTTGGTCAGAGTGGCCCTCAGTTTTGGCTTCTCTTGCGACTAGGTCTGCCGACCATGGTAGGTGAGGTCGCTAGGAGCTCAGAGCATCTAAGGGAATCTGTCAAAGCAATTTAATGCAATGGGGTTTAGTTTTGGTAAGGGTATCTTAAGCATGTGCATTTTTGAAAATAAGATCCCTTAATTTGGGGGACTTTTGGTCCATGACTTAGGTTAGGTGGTTAGATGGATTTTTGCTCAGTCTTAGGGTTTAATCAATGGTTGGGATGGAGTTAATTTGATGACTTTTGGATACTTAGGCCATCTTTAATGCATGGGTTCAATGCGAGTCCAAGTGATCAAAGCTTGGGTTTTGACTAGGTTAGCCATGTCAATTGACCTAATTGATTGATGAAAATTGTGTATATGATTGTTTTGAAGATATTTGGTTAAGTGTTGATGTGATTTTGAGTTCAATTGGTAGGTCAATTTGACGGATTTTTGAAATTTAGTCAATTTGGGCATGTTGAGCTAGACATGGGTCTAGGTTGGGCTAACCTTAGGCTAAGTCCAAATTGAATGGTTCAAATGATCAAGGGAGATGTTTTGAAGATTTTTCATTATCAAGGAAGGTGTTTTTAATACTTTTCATGAAGGGAAAGAGTGGAAATTTTGGGGCTAAGGCCATCAATTTGGTGAGATTCTGAGACATGGCCAATTTGGGGCAAATTTGGGGCTTTTGGACTAAGGTTGAAATCAAATGAAATTGAAGTCTCACTAAGGCCAATTAAAGGTTAATTTTGATTTATGAGGATGTTATGAGGATTTTTCAACAAAAAATTGTGGCAAATAGAGTGGGCTATGGGTTCAATTTGATAGAACCAAGTCAGAAGGCCAAAACTTGGTTTTTTTTTGTTTAGCTCAAAATTGGGTTCAAATCATGGACCAATTGGGCTATGATTTGATATACATTGGCCACATCGAGAGTGGATTTAAGTTTAGAATTGAAATTGGGAGAAATTGAGACCAATTGGATAGACAGTTGAGGTAATTTGGGGAAAATATGGGTCTTTAAAAGGCAATTTGGGGGTTTTGGTCAAAGATGATCAAATTGGCCAAATTGGGTCATGTGATAGTTGAGAAAAATGAAATTAAGAATATTTGGGAGGTTTTGGAAATTTTTGGAGTTTTTTGGAATTTTTAGAATCTTGGGCTAAGGACGGGGCATTTTGGTAATTTGGCCAATTTTTGTGATTTTAGGTAAGGTAGTTTGGTTGTCTTCAAGGTGTTTGAAATGATTTTTGAACCAA
>NW_018228889.1:0-795 GCF_001263595.1 Phalaenopsis equestris
TAATAGGGATCAACATGTAAGGGTTGAGCTCAAAAATGAGAATTCAAAATGTTAAAAAACGTTGCATTTAACTTTATGGATCTTTGCAAGCTCAACATTGTTTGGATATGCTGGATAATTTGTTTCATCATTTAACTGATTATCAATAATCGGCTGCCATGTCAGTGGTGGTATTGCTCCCACTGGATTATACGCCTCAACTTGAGCTGGCGCTTGATAGATATCCCATGGATAATGTTGAATTGTATTTGCATCATCTATCGGCAGATCATCATATCTTATCAGTTCATTAGCTGATAAGTAATCATCATAATTACAATATATTTCTAAATGTAGAACATTGCAACGTGGACATTCTACAAATGCTCCTGCAGAATGTCCTTGTTCAAGTGTTGTGGAATGACAAGTAGAATAAACCGAACTGACATCGGAGTGAACCCATACTGGTGATGGTTCGGGACGCTGTATCGATTGTACTTCCTCTTCTGTCAATGGCAGACTATCAGAAGACTCCTTCATGTTGACATTATGCATGTACCCCTCTGGGATTGCAAACAACTTTTCTTTTTCTTTCCTGGCTTTGGCTAGAGCTCTTTGTTTTTTCCGGTCAGCATTTCTTCGCTGAGTTCTTTGCAACGAATCGAAAGGTATTTTCTCTTCATTAGCAATTATCAAATGTCCTGCTGTAGTAGCCACCATGGAGGGCAGACGGCGGCTTGGCCCCTCCATTGGATCTTGTTCTTTGATGGCTTCTTTCCCGTTTGAGGAAGGGAGAATCCTGGTGCTGAATTTGAG
>NW_018228890.1:0-970 GCF_001263595.1 Phalaenopsis equestris
AAATGTCAATTTATGGTTGCAGGAAGAATTGTATTGGGGCATAAAATTTCAGATGATGGTATGGAAATAGACCCTGCAAAAATTCAAGTTATATTTAAATTAACACCTCCTACTAATGTAAGAGAAGTTAGGAGTTTTCTTGGACATGTGGGTTTTTACAGGTGTTTTATCAAAGATTTTTCAAAAATTACCAAACCTCTATGCCAAGTTCTAGGAAAGGACAAGAAATTTGAATTTACTGAAAGCTGTTTAAATGCCTTTGAGTTATTAAAGAAAAAATTAATCACAGCCCCTATTATAGTTTCACCTAACTGGGAGAAACCATTTGAACTGATGGGTGGTGCTAGTGATTATGCTATTGGAGCTGTTCTTGGACAAAGGTATGAAAAGATTTTTAAAGTTATATACTACGCTAATAAAACTCTTAATGATGCACAAATTAATTATACTGTTACTGAAAAAGAGTTACTGGTCATTTTGTATGCTTTAGGTAAATTTATATCTTATTTAATTGGAGCTAAATGTGTTTTATTAAATATCTGATGCAAAAGAAGGATGCCAAACCAAGGTTCATTAGATGGATACTTTTGATGCAAGAATTTGATCTTGTGGTTATTGATAGAAAGGGAACTGATAATCAAATTGCTGATCATTTGTCAAGATTAGAAAACCATGAATTATCTGACACGGACAATGAAATTACAGACAGTTTCCCTGTTGAACAACTTTATAATATTAATGAGTGTAAAATACCATAGAATCCCGATATTGTTAACTATATTGTAAGTTATAATTTGCCACCTATGCTGACATTGCAACAATAAAAAAAAATTCATTCAAGATGCTAAAGCATATTTTTGGGATGAGCCTTATTTATATAAATAATGTAAGGATCTTATTATGAGGAGATGTGTACCTTATGAAGAAACTAAGCTAATCATTCAGAAATGTCATGATTCTGAATTTGGAG
>NW_018228890.1:1511-2248 GCF_001263595.1 Phalaenopsis equestris
TAGTAGAATAGATTTGTCCACTAGATTGGATACTGCATTATGGGCTTACAGGACTGCTTATAAAACTCCTATTAGAATGACTCCTTACAAACTGATTTTTGGAAAGACTTGTCACTTACCAGTAGAATTAGAGCATAAAGCATATTGGGTGATTAATGAATTCAATTATAATTTGATAGATGCTGGTAAGAAGAGATTGTTACAACTAAATGAATTAGAAGAATTAAGATATGAGTCTTATGATAACGACAGAATTTATAAGAAGAGACTAAAGTTATGGCATGATCAGAAGATTAACCAGAAAAAACTTTGAACCAGGATAAGAAGTTTTGCTTTACAACACTAGGCTGAAGTTATTCCTTGGGAAATTGAAGTCTCGTTGGTTAGGACCCTTTATTGTGACTCAAGTTTATACTTACGGAGCTATTGAGATTGAAGATCAGAAAATTGGAAATAGATTTAGAGTAAATGTAGACAGATTAAAACCATATTTTGAGGGTAAAAGACCAAATTTTAAAGAGGTTTTAATGATCAGTCAACCTGAATAAACCTGAATAGGTTGGGCTGACGACGTTAAACCAAGCGCTTTATGGGAGGAAACCCATAATTATCTTTATTTCTATTGCGATTATAGTAGAATTTATTTAAAATTATCGGTAGTTTGTGGTATTATTTAGCACTACTACTCTTATTTACCCTTGAATCATCATAAAAATTGGATCCATAGAGAAAAATTG
>NW_018228890.1:2386-3857 GCF_001263595.1 Phalaenopsis equestris
CCGCGGCGGCGGGACCGGCGAGATGGCTGCTTCTTGGGTTTGAATGGTGGTTTTTGACAATTTTTGGGTAGGAGTTACCCTTTTAAACTCCTAAATTTGATTCCTACTTCATATTTTCCCCCAAAAAATGAAGTGAAACTCCACCAATTTCACTCTTATGGAGTCTAATTCCCCAGATAATCCCAGAATGTGAGTTTTCAATCGGCAAAAGTTTATTAGTGCAGAAGTGCAGCGAATATTCAACAAGGTACTGACAAAGAAAAGATTGATTAAGGAAAGAGGATTCGTATATCGCGGATTGAATAATCCCTCTACAACAATTGAAGAGATGATAGTGCGGCGAAGATGGAAAGTGTTGTGTTATACTACCGCCGCTGTGGTTGTTCCTGTGGTAAAGGAATTTTATGAAAACTTGCATGGAATCAACTAGGAAGTTGTTTATGTGCGAGGTAAATAGATCACTTTCACTCCTGCACGGATCAATGAATTATACATGATAGAGAACATTCCTGTCTTCCACTATTCCAATTTCATCCCGACAAGAAACTAGATGAATGAAATTTACCAATATTTAACGGATGAAACTGACGACTGGGAAATGAGAGAGAACGGGTATGTTAGTTTTTCTGCGACACTCCTAAATCCTGTTTCAAAACACCGGTACAATTTCATTTCTGTGAAACTGTTACCGATTATGAAGATTGGTAAAGTTTCTAAGGAAGGTGCTATTTTGAATTACTGCATCCAAAGCGGATTGTCGATCGATATTGGATCAATAATTTTGATGTCAGTTTTAGGCCTGATCGTTCATGGATCAACTTATGGGCTTGGACACCCTTCAACAATTTTCTCAATTTGCAGTCAATTTGCAGTCAGTTCCAAGTAGTCAGTTCCAAGTGTCCTACAAAAATTGGGAAAAGATACTTCTACCTTGGAAGCCTTTGGACCCAACTGAGAGATTCCCAGCCTTTGAAGATGAAAATGACATGACCATTATACTAGATCAATCATCTCAGAATTCGCTGTCAGTTCAACCCTTAATTCCTGACAAAACTCTGGTGATCCTGTGTAGAATCAAGAAATGGGAGAAGGAGGTACAAAATGTCATGAATGCAATTAATAATATCTCCTATTTCTTCGATCATCTAGACTGGAGGATGAAAGAACATTTTGATCACTCTTGACATTTAGAAGATATTTTGATACGACTGATGAGGAGGATGAAATTGATAGAAGAGAATTCTGCTGAAGAATTTTCATACCAACCCTTCTACAACCTCTTCGTTCATGTGCAATCAATGGGTGATCTCAGAGGAGAATCTAGTACTAAGTCTATTGAATAGTAGATCTATATTACTACCTGTCTGTCTATCTATGTAATTTGATTTATACTTTGTATTTGCTTTGCTTTAGAATTATGATTTTATATCTCTGTATAGTTGAGACTAAGCATAGGATGTTTTGTTTTCAG
>NW_018228890.1:4655-6242 GCF_001263595.1 Phalaenopsis equestris
GTTATTGCCTAGCGGAGGTGGGAAAACTTTTGTTACACCACCAATAAAGCTGATGCAAATGTTGTGAAGGAGTTCTACGCCAGCGTAATCTATTCTGAAGATGGAATCGTTCAAGTGCAGGGATTTCCCGTTGAATTTAATGCCGCCCGCATCAACACCTTTTACGAAGTCCCAGACTCTTATAGCTGCCATTATGAATCCTTTAGTATGATGGAAGGCCCCCCGAATGATGTGATCAACTTTCTCACTGATGGGAAAGGAACGTGGAAGATTAAACAACGAGAACGGGTAAATTTTTCTATTTTCATGCTGAATGCCACCTCTAAGGATTGACACTATTTCATTTCCTCTACTCTGTTACCGACCTATCACCATAGTGAGGTAACTAGAGATAGAGCTATTCTAAATTTTTGTATTCAGAATAATAGAACTATAAATGTGGGGAGAATAATTCTTAAGAATATATTGACTACGGCGAGGAGTGAGACAAGTAGAGTCTAGGACATCCTGGACTTATTTATACAATTTGCAAACTTTCTGGAGTTGAAAGTGGAGATGAAGAATGGGATTATCCTATCTTAGTAAAGCCAATTTAAAAACTTATGAATCCCATGAGAAATGGAGAACTGGAAGTAGGAGTGAAGAACCTTCTACAAGTAGAGAGTCTACAAGTTATGACCTTCCCCTTCCACCTTCTAGTTCCCCTACTCTGACTGACTTGATGAATGAGTTGAGCTTGCTGCGGAAGAGCATAGAATTAATAAATGAAAGGATTGGAGGTTTAAAATTTTGACATAATTATGATAGTGAGTACATTCAAAGGCATTCAAATTTTGAGGTAACTTATTACGAAGCTCAGGCCCGACACTATAGAGGTGAGCCTGATGTTACTTTCCCGGAATGCCCCCGATGTACTCAGTATCAGCCCGATCCACCTGCTAATCAAGGAGACGAAGAAATAGTTTGGGATTTTGATATTTGAATGAAATTGATGTACTTGTACTTGTACTTTTATTTATGTAGTATTCTGTAAGAGAAATGGATGTTTATATGTATTTGGACTTTCATTTTTATTATTATGTTGTACTTGGATGATTTTTAATTTCTATTATAAAGTTAGTGTTATAGTTAAATTTGCATGTTTAGTTTAATAGATGTTTAGTAGTATTTTGTAATGTAATGTGATTTTTATTTTTGCATTTTAATTGTAATTATTTTGTTTAGTCTTGTGGTTGTGTTAGGAAATCTTGTGCTTGTTTAATGTTTTAGTTATACTTATGTCAAAATTTCATTACCCAGAAATTTCTCTAATGATTTATATGTGTAGAAAACTCATAATATTACAGACCAGGTAAAGTAGAAATTTTGAAAGGCCTGCAAAAATTTCAGAATGATAAAAATGCCTAAAATACCAATGTATGATTTATATTTAAAGTTTTTTTTTTCCACCTGTATTATTTCATATTTAAAATTTAAGTTTGGGGTAGCGAAGAAAAAGATTAACTATTAAATGTCCTCTATTTAATTATTTTCAAAAATTACTTATATGATTTTATGTAGTGAATTTAATTCAGGTAACTATATTTT
>NW_018228890.1:6528-6773 GCF_001263595.1 Phalaenopsis equestris
GGGAAAGAAAGGTGATGTTCAAAATCATTAAAGACTATCCAAATATAGTAATCCTAACTTGAAAAAGAAAAAAGAAAGGATTGAAAACAATCCCTGAAAAGAAAAAAAAATATATATAGGATTGAAAGTAATCCAAACGAAAAAGAGAAAATAAAGTAAAAAATTATGGAAGTGAGGAGAAGCTTGAGGATAGGCCTAATAAAAAATTGGCTTCACTGGACCTACCTAAAGGGAAAACCTAAATA
>NW_018228890.1:7201-18175 GCF_001263595.1 Phalaenopsis equestris
TTAAAGAAAAGTATTTTTGATGTTTTGTTGCAGGAATGATGAATTAGGGTCATTGGAGCAAAAAGATGCAAAAATGAGCGAATTTGGAGCGAAAAGGACCAAAATGTGGAGATTTGAACTAGGCCGCCAACGACATGTTTTTCCCGAGGCTACAAGACAAAATTCTTCTTGTCGACGGTGGCCTTGCCCTTGAGGCCGCCGACGGCGAGCTCGGCGATTATTTCTTATTACGCTCTTGGTTAATCACGCTATGGATAAGGACAAATTTTGAAGGGATGCTTAGGCAAATCTTAAGAAAACTCATCCACAACTTTAAAAGAAGATTTTGGTCAAAAATAGAGAGGTCCTGGATGTTAGAAAAGTCTGAGAGGAGGAGAGGATCCAAATTGAAGTGTGAAAAAGTGTAGAGAGTCTAAATTGTGAGAAATTCTTCTAGATATTGTAAGAGTGGAGGGAAAGTGAGAGATTTTTGCCTCCTTGCTGCTTCGAAAAGGAATTCTATTGTTGTAAAGAAAGGAAGAGATTTAGAGGAACATTGAGGAGTTTTCTTGGGGAGAAATTAGAGATAAGTTTATTTATTATTGTAGTTTGTATGGTTTTGATTTTATATATGAATTCTGAGTTTTGTTATGTTTTTCCCATGAGATCTGAGTAGTTTTTCTCTGCCTTTCTCCTTGACTTGAGATTTGTGAAATGGTGATTTGAATTAGTGAAGCCATGAAAATGTTTAAGAAATTGTGATGATCTTTTCACTTCGATCTTAACTTACTTTCAATCTGGCCAATTGAGGCCAAAAAATATGTTTTTGAATCGTTAAACTATGTTGAGTTTTACAACTAAGGTGAAGATTACATCCAAGATTCAGGGAAACAAAAATTGGCCTCCCCTAAATCCACTTAAGGAATGAGCTTTAATACAAATAATATTATCATGCCTAGAATTGGAGATTTAAGAGTGACAGACTAAAATCCTCAATTCAGTCCTACCGTTTGGGTGTTGAAGTGTAGATGTTAGCCCTCAGGCGAGGGGAACGTGGGAGCTCCGAAGTGAGAGTCGGTATCCTCCCAGCCTAATCGCAGATTCAGTAAACAAGCGTAGGATCAGTCAATATTTTTTATGCATGGAACAAAGGGTAAAGAATATGTATGCTCCTATTTGACACAATATAATTTGAACTAATTCATTTTATCCATTCACTATAATTTCTTGACAAGGAGAAGGATGCTTTCTTATATATTGAATATCACATTTGAACCTTCATTAGTTTAATTAGTTATTTAATAGTTATGAAAATTTCATATTTATTTCAATTGCCTATTAGTGACAGATAAGCAAATTGAACTTCGTTGTTGTGATTAAAGTATTGCTTTTCTAAAATCTTAGTTCGTAGTTCTAATCTTACTCCCTGTGGGATCGATATCTAGGACTCTATTAGAGCCCTATATTACTTGAGAGATACGTATACTTGCGTTGATAAGTGCGACTTTACAATTATTGAATATTTATTACGTCCATATTTATCGAATCTAAATCTGTTATTGAGTGTTGGTACAGTTGCTGAGGAATTAAATATTTTAGCAGCGGTATTACATACTTATATGTTTAAGCATATATAAATTTGTGGTCAATGTCTGACCTCCAGTAATTTAGTCCACAGCCTGGAATCCCCTAATTTCTTCTTTGCCAAATTAGGATGTAATGCCCTGCAGTACTTCCCCTTCATAAATAGTGCCCATAGACTGTCTTGGGCTCTAAACTTAATCCATAGTTTTTAAAGATTAATAAAATTTAGTTGTTGAAAATATTTAAAGCCCAAACCACCTGCATGTAAAGGTTTACAAAGTTTTTGCCAAGCCAACCAATGAAACTGTTTCTTTTGTCCTGCCCACTGGAATTTATTAAAAATTCTGTCCAGCCTTATTTGAGCCCCTTCTTCATGATGAACATTTTAAAAACATAGGAGGGGATGGAAGTTAAGATACTTCTAAGGAGAGTGATCCTACCTCCATTTGAGAGGAAGTAATTGGTCCAACATTGAAGCTGTTTCTAAATTTGATCAATAACACCATTGATTTGAGTTTACTTGGCTCTCCCTTTAATTAATTGGACTCCAAGATAATTTATTGGTAGAGAAGCCAGGCTAAAGCCAAAGTGTTGTGCAATCCATTGCTTAATTTGCAGAAGAATGTGTGAGCTAGTAAAAATTTGACATTTTTGTTTGTTAAGATGCATACCAGATGTTCTTTGAAAGTGCTTAAGTCCTTGATAGAGAGACTTCACAACATTCTTAGTAGCCTTTGAGAAAATAATAATATCATCTGCATATGACAGGTGACTCACACCAATGTTGAATCTGTGCTGATAGGCCAAATGAGGAGAGGAGACAAACATTTGATTTAGAAGCCTAGAAAGATAATCGATAACATGAATAAAGATTGTTGGTGACAAAGGATCTCCTTGTTTAATTCCCCTAGAAGAAGTGAAGAAACCTTGGCTCTTGCCATTAATTAGGATAGAGTGGTTATTACAAATAAACCATCTTCTAATCAGATTGATAAAAGCCCCTAAGAAACCCCTAGTATTTAAAGTAGCCAAGATAAACTCCCAGTTAATTGTATCACATGCCTTTTGGATGTCTAATTTAAAAATGAGATTGCTACCTCTACATTTTCTATCAAGATCTAGCAACAGCTCTTGAGCCAATAAAATGTTATCAGTAATTTTTCTACATTTCACAAAAGCCACCTGATTATTGCTAATAGGCTGTTGAAGATGAGGTTGAAGCCTGGTGCTAATTATCTTGTTGATTACTTTAGAAGTAACATTTGTTAGGCTGATAGGTCTGTGAAATCTAGGTCTGAAATCACCCCACCCAACCTTGCTGGAATTTTTTGTAATCAAAGTTAAGCTTTGTACTGCAGCAACAAACTCCTCACAGATGATATTCCAAGTAGCCTTATAAAACTTAGCAGTGAAGCCATCAGGGCCAGCCACCTTATGTTCATCAATAGAATCCAAAGCAACTTTAATTTCTCCTTCCAAGGGGATATTATTTAGTTCAAAACTATGGACATATTCTTAACAATCAGAAAAGAGCTCAATATTGATCTGAGCTCTATAAGATAACTGATCATTAAAAAGATTTTGGAAGTAATGTACAGCATCTTGGGCAATAGCCTCAAAATCTGACAAGCACTTACCGGCAAAATCATTGATAGATAAAATCATATTATTTTTCCTTCTAAAGTTAATGCAAGCATGGTAATAACTTGAGTTTCTATCTCCCTCAATAAATCTGGTAACAACAGCCTTCTACTTTAGAATACTTTCAGAATAGTTAATTTGCATTAAAAGCTCTTCATTATCTTTATGAAGGTCAACTTTGGAATTTAAACCCCTTTGAAAACTCTTTTCTATATTAATAAATTTACTTTGGGCATTAATTAGGTTTTCATGTATATTGCCAATAGTGTCCCAATTCCACTTCTTCAGATGTGCTGCCACCTTCTTTTGGAGTTTCCACAGATTATTCCAGGGATTATCCTCTCCATGGATTAATTATCCTCTCCATCTGACCTCCATACCTTAGAAACTTCCTCAACAAATTGAGGATGTTGAGTCCACATATTTTGAAATCTTAAAGGAGCTCTATTGGGGCTATCAACATTTTGAATTGAGCAAATAAGAGGTTTGTGGCCAGAACCAGCCATGGCCAGATGAGAAATGATAGTAAAAGGGAAGTTTTGAACCCATTTAGAATTACCTAGCACTCTATCAAGTCTTTCCCACATGGAACCCCTTCTCCAAGTGAAATCTGGACCTTGATAACCCAAATTAAATAATTCAGCCTCAAAAAGAAAATCATTGAATCTATTCATGGCATAAACAGAAGGTGGTCTACCACCTTTTCTTTCACTAGGAGAAGAAATACAATTTAAGTCCCCCCCCCAAAAAAATCCAAAATGAGTTAACAAATTGCCAAATTTGAGTTAAATCAGACCATAAAGTGGCTTGATTATTAGCAAGACTGCTGGCATAGATGAAGGTGGCATAGCCAACTTGAGCTCCAATATAGAATTGAATATGAATAAATTGGGAATGATTATGCAAAATTGACCACTGGAGTTCAGCTCTAGCAAAGAGCCAAATCTTATTATTAGAATTAGAGAAATGAGCAAATTTAGGGAATTTTTTTTAAATTTTGTGGGAATTTTTAGTAACCAAGGATTCTAGAATGGAAAAACACCACACTTTATGAACTCTTACAATATTTATTAATCTCTTGAGAGAAGAGGGGTGAGCAATACCCCTAATATACCAAACTAAGAACTTTATCATTGTGAGAAGGTCCTCCCTTTAGTTCTAGGATGGTGATCCACAATTGCAGTGGATGGGCCATCCAAATTCTGTTTAATATCAGACTTGCCTTTCTTTTTCTTGTTACTTCTCTAAACTTTCCAATCTTCAGTTAAAACATCAATCAAACTATTAATTGTATGGTCATCAATCCTAGTTGGGTTAATGCTTAACAAGTTGTCATCTTGTATTGCAGCTCCTCTCAAAATATTGTTAATGCAGATATCTTCCTCCTACTCCTCAACTTTACCATTGGGTACAGTCCCAATAGTAATCTCAGCATCAACAACAACAACATCTGTCCTTCCTGCTTCTTCTTTTTCAGCTGTCTTTGCAGGTCTAGAAGTAGTAACTTTATCCATAGAAGTTTTCCTTTTAGATGGAGGATGCAGTCTATAGAACTTCTCCAAATTATGTCCAAACATTTTACAATGTTGACAATATATAGGTTTTTGCTCCACCACAATCTTTTGCCAGAACCCTTCTTCTGCAGTTTTAATCCACACCCTTTCACGATATGGTAAGGTAATGTCCCTCTCCACCAGAACTCTAGCACCAGCTGGTCTAGCCAAACTATATGTAGGAGCATCAATTTTTAGAGGACAACCAAGCACTCTACTGATGCTAAAAAGCACATTTTGATGGTAATACTGGATATGAAGGTTAGGGAATTTGAACCACATTGGAACAACTAGAGGTTCCTTTGTAGGATCAAACCCAGGTGTCCACTTCATCAATTTCATTGAAACTCTATTAATGATCAAGATTTTCTTAGCAAATACTCTTGCATAATCTTCTTAATTGGATAAAGAGATTAATAGGTGCCTGCCATCTACTAATCCCAGCCTCCATTCTCCTGTAAGTTTCAAATCCTCAAAAAACTTCCTTACCAAGTCCATCTTTGGATGACCATATTGAAATTTTCCAATTAAAGTAAACTTAATAGTTTCATTAAGATCATTAATTTCCTGTGGAAAGAAGATAATGGCAAGTTCCCCTTCCTTCATCAAGGGATTGGGATTGACAAAAGGGCAAACCCCCCTCCCAGCAGCAGCATCATGAAGACATTTTTGGAAAACCAAGTTATCAAAGGATTTAGGCACATCAAAACCACTTCCAACAACTTCAGCAAAAATTTCCTTGGTCCATTGGGCATTGGTTTCAACATCAATGGGGTAAGCCATTGCAAGCACCAGTCAAAACAAAAAAGGGAAAACCAGGAGCTGGAAAAAGCCCAACCAGCTAAAGGACCAGAACTCAGTTAAGGAGAAAAAATAGCAGCAGAAACCCTAAGAATCAAGTAGAGTAGGAAACAGAGAATCCAGCAAATCAATATAGACATATCCAATCCAGTGCCAAAACCCCCAAGCTGGTGAAGCAGAGAACAACAAACTGCTCTAGCAAGGAAATAGAACAGTAACAAAAGTTCAAAAGAAGGCTTCCCGAACAAAACCCAAACAACCTTCACAACCCACAAGAACACCTTAAAGAGAAAGCTACATTGAAGAGAAAGCTAGCTCCTCCACCCAGCTCCACAACACCTCCAAGAAGATCCATCACTGCCAAAACCCTAGCAGAGCACAGCTAGGTCCAGCCGCCACCATCCACCGCCAATATCTTGAGATTATATATATATATATATACTGACTCAAAGGTCATGATTAGCATACTCCTTAATACCACCTCCTACCCCTGACACATTCTGCAATGGAAGAACAGAATTTTTTACAGCTCTCAGGGTATCAATTTGAAGTTCCTGTTTATACATAAAGAAGGAAACAAACTAGCACACTGGCTTGCACATGCTGGTGTTGGGGCTAAAAATTTGTATTGGACGAAAATTTGGAAATCAATTGCTTTGGCGCTGATGACACCAATATGGGCGCTGATGGTGCCATTTTATAGAGCCATGGTGCTGATGACGCCAGCGGGGGCGCCGATAATGGCCAGTATGATTTCGGTAGTTCAGGGAATTTTTTGCAGACTTTAGCAGTATTTTACTTCAAAATAAGTGTCTAAAGGTCTTTTTAAAGGCATGAAAACCATTTTAGACGACCATATACTTCCAAATTTTGAAATTAATGGCTTCCAATTCCAGGGAGAAAGTGTTATTGCACTAGGAGCCCATGGATCCTATTGATGCAAACTATATTAAGAATGGAAATGAATCATTGGACATTATCTTAGATCAATCATCACATGCTTTGACACCCTTAATGCCTTGTACAGTTGGAAGTTCACAAGTTTTGGGGAAGAAAATAAAGAAGATAGAAAGAGAATTTCAAATATCGTAAATGCGATAGGAAATCTGACTTACCTTTTTTGTCACTTAGATTGGAGGATGAAGAAAAACTTTGATGATACGGGACGAATTGAAGCTGGTTTAGTGTAGATGTTCAAGAAGAATGAATGGATTAATGAAAATTTGACTGATTAATTCCAATACCGACCAGTCTACAATTTGTACGTGCATTGTCAATGTGTGGGAGATATTAGAGGAGGCGACTATACTGAAGATGAAGAGGAGTGATTGAAGAAGCTAGACTTTTGACTGTTTAAAATTAATTATGTTTTTAATGTAATTATGTTGTATTTGCTTTGCTTTGAAACTCCAATAACTTTAATTGTATGTATAGTTTAGTTTTTAGTGTTCTAGTTTTGTGGCTTGATTTTGATGATGAATTATAGTGTGATTTGCTTTATGTATGTGTTAGTGGGATTAAAAATCTGTGTTTGTAAAAATTTGGAAGTTCATATATAAAATTTGGTTTTGTGTTGTTTGTAAAAACACTTATTTTTGGGCTATTTAAGGATGAATATTATTGTTTAAAAAGACTAATTAGACGTTGGAGTGAATTGGAAATAACTGATGTGCGAAAATAATGGAAATTGAATATTTTTGGCATTGGTGCCCCAAGTACTTTAAAATTTTGAGAATTGCACTGTGAAAACGTCATTTTTACCCCTTCGGTCACCTTTAACCTATGGTTTACACCCCTAAGGCTTGTAAACACTTGGATTTAAAGGGATTAGAAGACAAAAAAAAGTTTGGATTTCATCTTCTCTCGGTAAGAACAACACTTTGAACTAAAAACTTTTTATTTCCACCAAGGATTTCTCCTACATTGTCGAGATCCAAAATTTTAAAATTTTTTAAAGAGATTTTGTGAAAATCCTTTGGTGAAGAGCTCTTACATAGTAGATTTAAGTTTAGAACGTTCCACATTATGATTTTCAAAATTTTTTGAATTTATTTGGATTTATCATTTTTTACATAATGATGATTTAACAAAACAAACGTTTAAATATGATGTTGCTATGGTTAGATACATGAGGGGTGACCACTCAGTGCAGTTTCCTAGTCACCCTATCTTTACCCCTTATCAATAACATAACTTTGATGTAGAAGAAGAAGAGGATGAGTGAAGATGTCTACTTAGTCATAGCTCTTATTTTTTATTTAGTTCATAATTTGTTGCACATTATTGTTGTTATTTTTTAGTTTGTAGAGTGTGATACTTTGATTTGTATTGAATGTTGTGTTGTGAACTATAGTTTGTAGAGCTATTTTAGTGTTATTTAATGTTTTATGTTTTGTAGCTTTTCATATTAGCACCCACAATGTTTCAGAGTTAGGTTTCGAAAACAGAACCTTCAACAGTTAAGTCTTATCTTTTTGTATTAATTGTTTTCTTTCATCCAGTATTTTCAATTTTTCTTACATAATCTTTTAAAAAATTTAAGTTTGGGGGGAAGAAAAATTCCTTTTTAAAGAAATAACTTAATTTTATTTGTCCTCAATTAGCTATATTAAAAAAAAATTTAACATGACCTTTGTAATAGAGCCTAACTTTAGATAACTATATTTGTGTTTCTAAATATATAGTGAGCTTAAATAAAAATTTTCAAAGATAAAGGTTAATTCTAGATATTAAGGTATTTGGTATGAAAGAATAAGACTATGGTATTTCCATTTTAAGTAAAGGAATTTGTATTTTTGAATTATTGTGAATCTTAGAGTTTCATAAAAAAAAGATTGAAACTTTATAAAAAAACCTTCAATGCTAATATGAATTTTTAAAGTGAAGGAATGTGAAAAGTTTTTAACTTTAAAAAGAGGATAGTGAAGTTCAAAATTATTAAAGACTGTCCAGATATACTAATTCTCACATTAAAAAAAATAAAGAAAAAGAAAAGAAAAGAAAAATATATGAGAAGAAGCTTGAGGAGATACCTAATAAAAAAATTGGCTTCACTTGAATCAACTTAAGGAAGAAGGCTTAACTACATTCTCTAAGCTTGAATTTAAGCATTAGCATATTTACTAGTACAGTTTTCATGAAGTTCTTTTTCATATGGATCCTTTAAATAACTTTAGTACGATAATTTGCAAGTTTCCTTTAAAAGAATAGAAAATCAGAAATCTTAGACTTGACTACTGGATATTCTTATACCTTTAGTATTAATTTGAGTTATTTTAATTTTTCTTAAGTTATGCTATGATATTTAGTAGACTAAAATATGGAAATCTAACACTTAAACTCTTTACCATAAGTCATATTTTTATGTAGTAAAGGAGTTACTTGAGGACAAGTAACATTTAAGTTTGGGGGATTTTGATGCACCAAAAATATATGCATATTTAGACCAATATTTTATACTCATTTTTGGTGATATTGCACTTTAAAGGAAAATATTTTTCATGTTTTATTTCATGTTGATGATTTTTAGCACTTTGGACAAAAATGAGGCAAAAAGGACAGAATTTGGAGTAAAAATAGCATTTTTGGAGAAATACTAGCGCTGACGATGCTAGCATGGACGCCGACGGTGCCATTTGATAGAGACCACAAATTTAATTCGAGCCACAGGCGCCAACGCCACCATCGTGGGCGCCGACAGTGCTGAAGTCAGTGCAGGGCAAAAAGCTAAGAGATTCCACAAATTTGGATGCTTCTTGAAGATTTATTTGATACACCTCTTGGAAAACCAACATTATGCTCCATTTAGAGTGGAAATTTATCAAAAAATGACTCTGCTAGTATGTCATTGAGTTTCCTTTAGTGTTCCATTATATGTATTGTGTAGTGTGGTGAGTGTAAGTTAAATTCCCCCAAATTACCTAGATATCCTTAGGACCCCAAATTTGGCCAAAATTCCCAAATCTACCCAAAATACCCAACTTGGTTCAAAACTCATTTCAAACACCTTGAAAACACCCAAACTACCCAAAATTGGCCAAATTACCAAAATACCCCTCCTTACCCCAAATTCTAAAAATTCCAAAAAATTTCCAAAAATTTTTAAAACCCCCCAAATATTCCCAATATCATTTTTCTTAACTATTGCATGACCCAATTTGGCCAATTTGACCATCTTTGATCAAAACCCCCAAATTGCCCTTTAAAGGCCCATATTTTCCCCAAATTACCTCAAATATCTATCCAATTGGACTCAATTTCTCACAATTTCAATTCTAAACTCAAATACACTCTTGATGTGACCAATATAGACCAAATCCAAGCCTAATAGGTCCATGATTTTAACCCAATTTTGAGTTAGACCAAAAACCCAATTTTGGCCCCATGACTTGGTTCCACCAAATTGAACCCATGGCCTACTCCTTTTGCCACAATTTGTTTTTGCCATGGCCTACTCCTTTTGCCACAATTTGTGTTGAAAAACCTTCATAACATCCCCATATATCAAACTTGACCATCAATTGACCTTGTTGAGGCCTCAATTTTGTTTGATTTCAACCTAAGTCCAAAAGCCCCAAATTTTCCCCAACTTGGCTGTCTCAAAATCTCACCAAATTGCTGGCCTTAGCCCCAAAATTTTCACTCTATCCCTTCATAAAAAATCTTCACAACATCTCCCTTGATCATTTGAACCATTTAATTTGGACTTAGCCCAAGGCTACCCCAACCTAGACCCATGTCTAGCCTAACATGCCCAAATTGACCAAATTTCAAAAATCCTTCAAATTAACTCACCAATTAAACTCAAAATCCCTTCAACCCTTCACCAAAAATCTTCATAACAATCATTCACACAATGTTGATCAATCAATTGGGTCAATTAACATGTCTAACTGACCAAAGGAAAATATGTTGAGATTTTCGTACCTATTTTATACTGTTTTTAATGATATTACACTTTAAAGAAAGGTATTTTTGATGTTTTGTTGCAGGAATGATGAATTAAGGTCCATGGAGCAAAAAGATGCAAAAAAGAGTGAATTTGGAGCAAAAAGGACCAAAATGTGGAGAATTTCACTAGGGCGCCGACGACGAGCTTTTCCCGAGGCTACAGGAAGAAATCTCTAGAAGGCCGCCGACGGCGCCATCAAGGCCGCAGATGGTGGGATCGACAGTTATGTGTACTTGTACAATGGATATGGCTGGATTTTGGAGGTGTGCATAAGCAACTCTTAGGAAAACTCATCCACGTTTTTAAAGAGAAGATTTTGGCCGAAAATAGAGGAGTCCTGGATGTTAGATAGGTTCCATTAGTGTGTAGAGAGCTTGCTAGAGCGTGTAACTGTGAGGAATTCTTCGAGAAATTGTAAGAGTGGAGGGAAAGTGAGAGATTTCTTCCTCCTTGCTACTTCGAAGA
>NW_018228890.1:18674-21873 GCF_001263595.1 Phalaenopsis equestris
CCCTCAGGTGAGGGGAACGTGGGAGCTCCGAGGTGAGAGCCGGTATCCTCCCAGCCTAGCCACAGAATCAGTAACCAAGCATAGGATTAGTCAAAGTTTTTTATGCCTGGACCAAAGGGTAAAGAATAGGTATGCTCCTATTTGGCACAATATAAATTGAACTAATTCATTTTATCCATTCACTATAATTTCTTGATAAGGAGAACGATGTTTTCTTATATATTGAATATCACAATTAAACCCTACTTTCTATCATTAGTTATTTACTAGTTATCCAAATTATCTACTTATTTCAATTGCATATTAGTGACAAATAACCAAATTGAACGTCGTCGTTGTAGTTGAAGTATTACTTTTTATTAAGCCTTAATCCGAAGTATTCTATTTCTCCCTGTGAGATCAATAACTAGGACTCCATTAGAGTCCTATATTACTTAAGCAATACGTATACTTGCGTTGACAAATTTGACTTTAACATTATTGAATATTATATCTATACATTTTTATTAAATCAAACACATATATATAAAGGTCGGTCACTAACCTAGCCCAAACCCAAGCTTTGATCACTTGAACCCACATTGAACTCATGCACTAAAGATGACCTAACTACAAGTCGCCAAATTAATGACTTCACAGCCATTAGTTGGACCCTAGTGACCAGCTTGAACCTCTTAAAACCACCTAACCTAAGCCATGGACCAAAGGTCCCCTAAATTAAGGGATTTCATGCCATATTTACTTAAGCTTAGGATATTTTTGCCAAAAAAACAAAGCCTAAACACATTAAGTTGTTGTGACATATTCCCTTGGCTCACCTGACCTCCCTAGCCACCTCCCCTGACCGGCCGGCCAGCCTAGTAGCTCGAAAATGGCTAAAACAAGAGCCACCATCCCCATGGGATTAAACCCAATTCAAACCTAGAGGCCACCTCATCCAAATTGAAGCTTAGAGCCTCTCTGCCCTCCACCTAGACAACACATTTCACCCCTCCAATTGGCCATGGCAGCAAGCCTAAGGCCATTTTTATAAAATGCTCCCCTCCATGGCCATGGAGGAGAGCTAAAAATTCCTCTAAGAGACTTCCTTAAGTTTATCCCAAAGCCTCTTTGAGACCTCCTCAGTGCAACCCAACCACCACATTGCCCTGAATTCCCTTGTCGGAGCCCAATTTTTTAGCTCAAAACCTTGCCGAAGACAGGACAAAGCTCTCCACACCTCTAAACTCCACCAAACTTAAATTATACTCACCCACACCTTCACCACATTGAGAGAAGCCAAAGCCCTATGAAATCCCCCTTCCACAGAGCCCCTAACATAGCTCTATACCAACACCTAAAATCGCCCTTGGTTGAATTTGGGTCTAGGCATTTCACCAAGACCAAAGGCTCAATCCCTAGCCTCCTTGGATCCCAACGAATGAGCCAAGAACCTCTGATTGAAGCTTCACTTCTCAGAGCCAAGGTATAAAACTTCTCCTCCTCCCGAGCCTATTTTGATTCTTCATTTAATTAGGCTTAATTTAATTGCATGATTTTCATATAGACATATTCGTCTCACCTAGACGAGTCCAAATGATCAAACCCAAGGCAATTTAGTTGAGTCTAGGTTGAGATCTTAGGGTTTTAGTGTGGACGATCACTGGATCACTCTATCGGGATCACTCTATCGGGGACGATGAGGAGCCGTCCCGTCTGATCGCATGTGTATCAGATGGACGGAGGAGATCGAGCCAAACAGTGCTTCCTTACATGAATCACGGGCCGAGTCAACGCTAAGGTGGACGACAACGTCAAATGGGAGCCCGCAGCATGGAGCTTCGGAGCTACCGTAGGTTGATGTGGCACCATGCTTTAAATAGATAAATAGGGATTTAAGAAAAATAAGAAAATGATCCCTAGCTTTAAAAATCCATATCTTGGTATAAAAAAATCATAAAAATAAAATAAAAATATCCACTTGCTCAGTGAATAGAGAAAAATAATGTGGAAATAATTTGGAGCCCATTTCATGCATATTTTATTTTAAATTAATTAAACACTGATTTTGATGTTTTGATTCTCCATGCATGTAGTAACCTCGCCATGGCTTGAAATTTTAGCATGTTGTTGCCCCTATCTTAGGAAACATTCCCTGATTTTCCTAATATCAGAGGAGATTTCTAGACAGAGAATCATATTTTTTAAGTTTATGTGCATTATTTGCTTAAAATAATCATGGAAATTAGTATGTTGCTTAGAAAAATCCAAGAAAATTTTGGAAGGTTTATGATGACCAGAGAGTCTTTAGAAAAATTTCTCATGAGCCAAGTCATTCAAAATAAACCTAATCTTTACTTCACAAACCCTAAATCACTAAGATAATTAATTTTGAAAAATATAAATAATAAAATGACTTAATTTTTAATCTTTATTATTATTTAGGATCCAGAGAACTCACCATAAAAATTTCAAAGCATTTTGAGTTCATTTAGTAACTTAAGTTGATTTTTAAAGATAAATGATATTTTTGGCACTAAAATAATTTTTAATAATTAAAATATAACTTAAAAAATTATAAACTTTTTTTTTGAGTTCTCTGTGATCAGGGGTATTTTCTAAAAATAAAATAAAGTTTAAAACAAAAACTTGATTTTTAACCTATTTTAAATATTTAAATAATTAAAAATCCATAAAAATCACAAAAATAATAAAGTTTATGGAAATATTCTAAATTTCTTCTTAAGAATTTAGGTACAATTAGAATATTTTTTCCTGATTTTCTAAATAAAGATCTTGAATTTTAAAGTTTAAAAATAATTTTTAAAGGCTAAAAATGGGTTTTCACTAAGAATAATTCAAATAAATCAAATAAAATTCAGAAAAATATAAAATTTTCTTCTCTGGGTTCTTTCATCTTAGGAAGATTTTTCAAAAATACAAAATTTAATTCTCCCCATTTAAAATATTTTATATTTAATAAATACCCCATAACTTAAAATAATTCTTAAAATTCAAATAAATTTCAAAAAATCATGAAAATTGGTCCAAAAGCTTCTCTAGTCTAGGTCTACCTCTAGTAAAAATTTCAAGGGATTAGGATTTACCTTGGTCAAGTTAGAAATTTTCTTTAAAAAATCCTATTTTTGCATAAAAATAATTTATATAGATAAATTAAATTTTGAAAAATCACACTTTCTCCTCTGATATCTCAATTGAC
>NW_018228890.1:21918-29465 GCF_001263595.1 Phalaenopsis equestris
GGAAATGGGCAACCTCTGATCTTAATTTGGATGTTTGAAACACAAGGGGTTAATTGGTAGAAACCAACCTCACTTTCTTAATTGAAAAGATAAGTTAATAGATTTCTAAATTATTAAAATTTGGATGTTTATCAAAATAAAATGAACCCAGGACTTAGGGGTATGACTTTTGAAGTTAATAATTAATCAATTTAATGCCCCTATTTTGATTTTGAAATGAAATTCAAACCATGAATTATGACCACCTAAAGCTTAACATTTTCAAAACTAATTAAGATACTCACCTAGGTCTTAATGGCTTAGTTGTGACTTAGGCTAAATCAAGTTTCATTTAAGTGAGGATTAGAAAAGTAAATATAAATTAAAATTAAGACGTCTTACAAACGCTACAAGCCTAATTAGGACTAAAATTTGGCTAAGTGTTCCAATAACACTAACTTGCCTCTTTAAGAGTCTTCACCCACATAATCTTAGGGATAATTAGCTTATTCTTAGGGATAATTGATACATCAATGTTCACTGAGCACTAAAAGTATTTACAAGATGAATTATTAAGCAACATAATAAAAACTCGGGATTTTCCACCAGGCAGTGAGAGAGTAGCACAACCTGCTTCTTTCTCTAGATCTATTGGATACCTCAGAGATCTACTAAACTTAATATATTTTGCTTGACAACATCATCCTTAATTAAACTCCTAAGGACCCACCAAGATATGACTTAGGGTTAGATGGGTTGTCAAAATTTTACTTCCATGTTTTATATAAACTACCTTAACATGCCTTTTAAGTTTCAGGTGGTGGAACGAGAAGACTCGCCAGGTACGCTTTTACAGTTTTCAGCATCGTCTTTCTTGCACTTTTATACTATACTTTTATACCTGCAAATTTGCATGTTAAAAAACAACACCACCCTACATGAAAACTAAAACTATTAGGATAGCCACAAAACCAAAACTAAATCTAAAATCAACCAAGATAAAATTCACCGCCACAATATTCAAAACATAAAACAACTCAAAATTTAATCACGAACATCACACAAAATTACAATTGCAACTAAATTAAGATGTCTCTATTGGATGATCGGGAATTCCTCGGAGGAGGTAACCTACAGTTACCAACGAGGCTTCCCACAGTCTAAATGAAATTATGGAATTCATTAAGATGAGTTTAGTAAATTCATTTGGACAAAGTGAATCTAATAGAAAATGGTGGTGTCAGAACGAGGGAACCGTAGGATCCTAACTGGTGTCGCTCTAATCAACTTTAACATGCCCCCATACAATTTAAGGAACTTCAACCATAGGGCCACCTGATTTAACATCATAACTTGACACACTAGAAAACTCAAACTCGTCACGGCAAGTAGCTAGGAGCTAGCATGGCGGGCAGCATGACCATCTTCAACAGCAAAACTTATCTTCCCTAGCTAAAGCAATCTTCCTTCCTTAGATATAAAAAATAAAGCCATAGGACTTCGAGGTTGCTTGATTATGAACGTAAATCCTCACCTTATCTTTAGGCCTTTGCATAACCCTGCTATACAATATAAGCCCCAACTAGTCTTAGGATTCTGAGATTGTCGTTCGTCACGACCTAAATCCTCACATATTCCAGGCTATTTGTGCGATCGTTTCACATGAATGTAAGCCCTAACTAATAAAATTGGTAGGATGAAATACCTAAATATTTCTCCTTAAAATTGAAGTCAAACAATAGGATAGCTTGGGAAGTCATCGAGGTTCCCCTCTGGATCCATTATATCCCTTAGTTCTTCCTACTTTGGACTCTACAATAAAATATTTCAAATTTGGACCAATCCTCTTTCATACCTCTACGTTTGATCTCATTGAGAAGTCCTATCCTTTGAAATTCCTTGAAGATAATATTTCTTGATTTTTATCGAGAGTCTTCTTAAGTGACTTTGATCATTTAAGATGTAATTAACTATAGGGGCGATTCATTTAAGATGTAATTAACTATAGGGGCTTGCCCTTATTGGAAGCTTTTCTCAAACCCAACTTAATATACTTTTTGATGTGTTTTTTTGTTACACCTCTTGAAGTGTATTTAAAACACTTCAGCAACTTAATATACTTTGATCATCTAAATAGAGCATAATGTCAGTATTTAAAACACTTCAAAAAGTGACAAAGAGCATAGTGCTGAAGTGTTTTAAATACTGACATTATGCTCTTTGTCACTTTTTGAAGTGTTTTTTTGTTACACCTCTTGGAAAACTGACATTATGCTCTATTTAGAGTGGAAATTGATCAGAAAAAAGTCTTCTAGTGTGTCATTGAGTTTCTTTTCGTGTTCCATTGTGTATATTGTGTAGTGTGGTGAGTCTATGTGTGATTTTTATTAAGAGTTGTTGGAGAGGGAGAGAAGTGAGAGGTTTCTTCTTCCTTCTATCTTCGAAGAGAGAATCAAAAGTTTTGTAAAGAGTGAAAGAGTCCAAGAGGAGCTACAAGGGATTTTCTTTGAGATAGAGTTAAGGAAAAGTGGTGTTTGTTTATTATTGTTGTATAAACTTTCTTTTATTTATGAAATTCTTAATTTGTCGTATCTTTCTCATTAGGTCTGAGTAGTTTTGTTTGTCTTTCTCCATACTCTGAGATATGGTGAAATAAAGAGATAATTTGGATGTGCCAATTTTAAAATATAAAATAAATTGTGATAATTTTTTCACTTCGTTCTTAATTTACTTTTTGATTTAGCCGACTGAAATGTTAACATCTGTTGTGAATATTCTATCCGGGAAATGAACTATGAGTTTCACAACAAAGTGAGAATCACATTCAATTCCATGAAGGTGTGTTTCATTCATGAAATTGGGTGCAAATAAATAGGGAAATATATATTATTGGGCAAAGAATTGGAGATTCTAGGGTGATAGACTAAAATCTCCAATTTGGTCTTAGTCCAATTTGGTCTTATCTCCAATTTGGTCTTAGTGTTTAAGAATAAAAACGAGAATTAGCCTTCAGGGGAAGGTAAATGGGAGCTCTAGAGTGAGAGCCAATATCCTCCAGCCTAACCATGGATTTAGAGACTAAACCTAAGATTAGTCAACGATTCTCTATAACACTTGACTTAGGGTAGAGAATTGGTAGAGAATTACTTGACTTAGGGTAGAGAATTAAAATTGCTCATATTTGGCACAAGATAAATTAAAACTATTTATCTCTCTCATTTAACCACAAACTCATTGTAGTGGGAAACATGCTTTCTCATATTTGATAACTTCATCACAAAAATATAGTTTGGTAGTTATTGCTTAGCTTTGCTTTACAATTTTACTTGTAGTTAGTAATTTAGTTTTGTTAGCATCATAAACATTCGAAATTTAGTGTAGTAGATTTTCTTTATCATTGTGAATTTCCTGATTTAAATTTCCATTACAAATTTACACCTTCCTCGTGAGATTGATATTTGGGCTTAATCAGAAAGTCTTGTATTTCTTGAGAATGATACATATACTTACGTAGAATCCCAACATAAATTGCTTCAATTTCTTATTCATAAATAACAAATTAAGTTTTTGGCATCATTGCAAAGAGAGTCAACTTTATTAATTTTACACATATATAATTTTGGGACCAAGGAGTAAAGAATATGTATGCTTCTATTTGCCATCGTTTGCTTTAAATTCTAAGCATTTCATTCCTACTCATAATCTAGGTCATCACACATGAAGGGTAGTCTTTAACATCTCAAAACTATCCAAAAAAAATTATCCAGATAAGTTATCTTTAGATTTAAGATTTTCATTTAGGAATAGTAATAAGAAAAACAACTTTATTTAACATTTCAAATTAAGGGCTGCTAGTAGTTCACCATAATTAACCTATAGGATTTCTTCCCTGCTTCTTTATAGGATTGATACTGAAGTCTTAAAAGAAATCCCTATATTACTTGAAATGATACATATACTTGCGCAGTACCCCTAGTCTGTAAACTATTTTCTAAATTTTATAATATTTCAATTTTACACACTAGTTGCTAAATATAAATAGGGTCAAGTTTTTTGCCATCTTTAGAAAGCTAAATTACTGTGTCATTGTGGGTCAGGTCAAGTTTTTGAAGTCGTTGTCAGGGAAGCTATGGTAAGAACTTTATGAGAATTTTAGTTGAACCTGCAAGAGTTAGATCTGGAAATTATAATATTATTATATAGTGTGTTTTGATTATTTTGTCTTTATTTTATAAAAAAAATCCAAAACACCAAAAATATTTTTGATATCTGTCATATTAGTTAAGTCCTTAAATTTGTATACGTAATTTAGGAGCTACAAACCTTGAATTTTACGACTCAGATTTTGAAAAAGCTTTTAGGAAGATTATGAATCAGAAAAGACTCCATGAATTTAATGTAAAAATGGTAGATCAACAAAATAATGAATATTCAAATTTGGATTATAATGCTAGTCAGGAATTATTGAGGAAAATTCATTTGGACAATGGATTGAAACTAGCAATGAGATACATAATCCTTATTCCAATTATTACAACCCAAATTAGGAAAATCATTTGAATTTTAACTAGAATAATAATTTTTGGGGAGAAGACCAATTTTTGGAAGATAATCAATTTAATCAAACATGTGATTGGAAAAATCAGGGTGATTTTAATGATGAACTTTCTTTAACTTATAGATTTAACTTCAGCCCACAGAATAAGGAGAGTGAGTTCCTGTTAAAAGAGGTTGTGAGTCAAATGAAGAGTCATTTAGAGAGTCAAGGGGCCTTAATTATGAATATATAAAACCAACTAGGGTAGGTTAATAATTCAATTAACAATTATCCTATAGAGATTTTACCTAGTGACCCTGAGATAAAACTTAAGGAGAAAAATGGTGGGCATGATATAGCTACCCAATTAAGAGGTGAAAGAGAATTGAAGGATATGGTTCAAATAAATGTTGAGTTGAGAAAAGTGGAAAAAGTGATTAAAAGACCAATGGAAGAAAATTTTAAGAAATTAGAAAAACCTATTTCATCAACCAAGATATATATAGAAAGACCACCTTGACCATTTCCTCAGCCCCAAGGGGAAGAATTAGAAGATAACTTGAAACAGAAGAGTGGCCTAGTAGAATTTGATCCAGAATCTGTATTACCTAAAGAGAATCTGATCCAAAATTTAGGAGATCTTGAACTATCTTATAGAGATCCATTTCATATAAATTTTAAGGATGATATTACTATGCAAATTGAGAAAATCTTTAGAAGAATATTGGATCTAGAAAGAAACACGAGGAATAATGATATGAATCAATCTGGAAAGGAAAAATAAAAAGAAAAATTAAAACTTGAAGATTTCGTAGGAATCCCTGGATCTGGAAAAGACTGGTGATTGATTAAGGATCACTTAAATGGAATTTTGATCCAGGAGGAATCCTTTGTAGGGCTGGCAATGTTAAACCTATCGCTTTGTAGAAGGAAACCCATGGTTATCTTTACTAATTTGTTTGTGAGTTATAGTTGTTTTAGGTTTGTTGTGTTTGTTTTTTTTTTGTGGACTCATCAATTTGATTGATGTTGATAGATGTTTGTATTGTTTGTGGATTGATTTAATCTTTGTATGATATTGTGGATTGTTCAGTTTGATTGATGTTAGTGGATGTTTATATTGTTAGTGGTTTGATTTGATCTTTGTGTGTCATGAAGAAGGTGATTCCTTAACCTCTTATTACTACACTTGTTTGTTCTCTTGTAGTAGTTGGATTAACAAGCCCACTATGACTTAGGTCTCAACTGAATTTTAATTTTACCAGAGGCAGCTTGAATTTGGACAGTGAAACATTCATCTCAATTTTGTTACTTCATTTCATTAACCTTGTTTTCAGTTGGTAGGAGTCATGAACCTATTTGATGAGCACATGTGGATGATCTTACACTACCTTTATAATTATTAGAGGTGCTTAAATTAAGGGGATAAGGTGATGTCTGAGGTTGGTGCGTGCGAGCCAATATATCAGAGATAATTGTGTCCATGGAATTAGACTCTATAAAAACATTTTAAAGTACCCAATATATCAGTGTAATGATTCCATTATAAATTGAAAGTATTGTAGTAAGTTGTGATGAGTTAAAGGAAGAATTTACCTTATTTATCATGTATGTTTGTGTTACAATAATATATAGGACTTGGAGAACACTTAAATATATATTTTTATGTTGATTCCTGCTATGCTTTTTAGACCTTTCTTTAGTTCAATTTTATTTTGGCAAGTTTAGTTTAGATTTACTTTCTATTGCAAGTTATTTTTTCCTGACGAATACTTGTTGATGTTTCTAATAGACATTTGTGATAGTAGAATTTCTAAACTGTTTTTCTTCATGCCTTATAATTTCTGTACTGAATGCTTTTTAAAAATCAAGTTTCGGGGAAAGAAGGAAAACATAAATTTTAAAATTAGAGTACTTCCTTTTAGTTTAATATTATTGCAAGCATGTTTTAGGCTAGCTTTACTTTCTTTTGCAGTCATCCTATCTTGATTATGTATGTATATGAATTTGATAGGATGTTGTAGTTACTAGTAAATTCAGCTTTTATTTTTCTTCCTGCTACATTTTATGAAATTGATTGAAAAATATTTAAAAATTCAAGTTTGGGGGGGAGGAAGAAAAATCTTTCAAACTTAATTTTATTTGTCCTCAGTACCCTGTATTTAATTTGATATCACTTTTAAAATGACTTGTGGTATGTGGTGTTATCTTTAGGTTACTATAACTTTGATTTTATGAATGTTAGAAGTAACTTAGTTGGGATCCTTGATATGCCTAAAATATATAGTAGTTTTAGACACATTGTTATACCTATTTTTGAGATATTGCGCTTAAATGGAAGATATTTCTATGTTTTTCTTTCAGGTACAGATAAAAAGGTGAAAAATGCTTAAAGGAGTGAAAAAGGATCAAATTTAGTGCAAATAAGTGAAAATGTGCAAAAGTGTTTTGGCGCCTAAGCATCAGATCCGGCTCTTAAGCCTCGGGTAAATAGAAAAGGTCGCGCCTAAGCGTTAGTGGCCCTACGCTTAAGTGTCAGTGGCAATTATTGGATGAGTAAATTCGGTTTTTACGAATTTTGAAGAGGTTTTTGAGGCCCCAATTGGCTTAATAGGTGGTTACAACCACCATGGACGAAAATTATTGCGAAAGGATGCATCTCTTAGGGAAATACATCGAATAATGACACATTTTGAAGAGATACCAAGGCACCTTTTGAAGAATTATAAAATAAGGAAGATTGGGACTTTGAAAGCGGTCTTGAAAGTACTGGAAAAGTTTTGAAAGTTCAAAAATTGGGGAGTTACTTGGAGAGATTTTCAGGCACCACATATTTATCCTTTTTTATTTTAGTTTTATATTGAGAGTGTTGTAAAAGAGAAGAGATTCAAAGGAACTTCAAGAGTTTGGTGGAGGACTTGAGATAAGTTTTTATCTTTTGTTTTAGAATACTTTTGGTTTTAATTAAGCTTGTTGTTGGTTTGACAATGATTTCTATTTTTAAACTAAAGTGTGGTTTTGTTTTCTCTAT
>NW_018228890.1:29646-36557 GCF_001263595.1 Phalaenopsis equestris
TTGGTATTGTCTCAGTCAACAATTAGAAAGAATCACATGAGGTTGTATGAATGAGAATGTAGTTCATATGATTGAGTGCAAATAAATATGAAAATATTCATTGAAGGGTGTAGAGTTAAAGGATTTTAAAGTGACAGGTTAAAGCCCCCAACTTGGTTTATTATTTTAGGTTCTGATACGAGATGTTAGCGCTTAGGTGGAGGGAATCGCGGGAACTCTAGAGTGGGAGCTAGTATCTTCCCTGCTTAGCCGGTCTTCAGAACTATTCAAACTTTAAACTAGTCAATGTTCTTTATAACATCTCTAGTAAGGGTAAAGAATATTATTGCTCCTATTTGACACAATACAATATTCATACTTCCGCAATATAATTCCTATACTTATTACTGATTCATGATAAGGAGAAATATATTTTCATATTGAGTGATTTTCTTCTACAAAAACTCTATCTTTTTAAGTTTCTCCTGTTTTTGTCAAAATATTAAAATTAAAAAAAAATATTTAAACTTTCTTTACTATGAAAATGTCTTTTGTTTAAATAATTATCTTTTTTAAAAATATAAAGTTTTTCAAAATGTGCATATTGCATATCTTCCCTGTGGGTTCGATATTCAGATCTTAATAAAAAAGTCTTATATTACTTAATAACGAACGTATACTTGTGCAGTATCCCAATATATATAAATTAAAAGTTAAGTTCTTATTTATCTTGAAGATCAAGTTTTTGGTTTTGTTGCAAAATAAAGAATATAAGTGAAAAATATAATCATAATTATTGTTATACTGTTGCATATAAGCAGTTCTCGGGGATCAATCCTATGTAATGAAACTGTTCTAGAGTTAAGATATTCAGTAGAAAACATTAGGAAAATGATTTTGCTATTTATGGTAGAAAGGAGTTAAATATTTGAAAAGCTAAGATTCTTAGATTTATACTTAATGAGAATTGAGCCTTTATTGAAACATTTTTCAAACTAATACTTACACTTTTAAAAAAAGTGAGGGAAAGTTTTGAGTTTTGAATTTTAGAAAGAGGATGGTGAAATTTAAAACTATTAAAGGCCTATCCAGATATAGTAATGCTCACAAAAAATAAGGGGATAAAAAATGATCCTAAAAGAAAAAGAAAATGAAAATAAAAGTAGAAAGAAAACAAAAGTGAGGAGAAGGTTGAGAAGAAGCCTAATAAAAAATTTGTTTCACTTGAATCTTTTTAAATGAAAATACCTAGAAACAATCCTAAGCTTATTCTTATTTCAAAATAGTACTGGTTAAATTGGTATAGATAAGGTGTTTAAATTCTATTTTTAATTTTTCTTTGAATCTTTAGTTTGACAAATTTCAAAAACTTTTGAAGTAAATAGAAAATTAAGATTCCTCTATTGAATATGAGATACACTTACACTCTAGTTATAAGTTGATTTACTAGAACTTCTCCTAGGTTACACTATAAAATTTCTGAGATAAAATTATAGGAAACTCTACTCAAATCCACTACCGCAACTCAACAAATTTGGTATTTAAATTTATAGTGTTACTTGAGGACAAGTAAAGTTTAAATTTGGGGGAATTGATCCACCTTAAAATTATATGTTTTCAATATACATTTAATATTCATTTTATGCACATTTTTGGTGATATTTCACTTTAAAGGAAGATATTTTGCATGTTTTTGGTTTTAGGCACAAGGAATGGAGTTTTAGCGAAAATGAAGCAAAAACAATGCAATATGGAGCCAAATTGAGCAAGGAATAAAATTTTGATCTGGCGCATTTTGATATGACTTTCTATGCTTAGTTTCCTCTATATTTATCACATGTTTTTTAATGAAATTAGACTTTAAAAAAAGTTATTTTCATGTTTGACTTGTAGGTATAACACTGGAGCAAATCAGAGTTGAAACGGGCAAAACGAAGCCAAAAAGGAGAAAAACAAGTGTGCTGCCCGTAGGGTAGATCTATAACATCGGATTCTGGTGTTATAGAGCCAGAAACAACTATAAACAAGTGCTATACCGTTGTTTCTAGTTCCATAGCACTAAAATGGTTTTTGGATGGCTTTTGGGTGATTCTGGGCCATTCTGGGATGTTCTGGAAGCTTCTAGGTAGTTATGCATGCCACATGAAGTGAGTTAATGAATCTAGACACTTTTGAATGAAGAGATGTGTCTCTTCAAGTGAAAGAGTGTGTTTCTTAGAGTAAAGGGGCGTGTCTTTTGGAAAAAAAGATGTGTTTGACTTCTCTTTAAATAAGGGGTTGAAGCCTCTCTTGAGAAGTAATTAGTGTGTATCTTTAGGAGGAGTCTTTAGTGAGATTAAGAGAGAGTTTGGCATAAGTCTATGGTGATATATATTTCTCCATTTTTTGAAGAGATTGGTGAGGAAGTTTGAGAGATATGAGTAAGGAAGTATGAGTAGCGCATGGATCGGCAGGAGACTTTGGTGGAGAGATTTTTAATCTTTCTTTCAAAGGGAAAAAACTAAGTATTTTGTTCTTCAATATCTTATAATTGTTGTAAACACTTTATAGTAGATTTTCTTTGATTTGATTTAAACAAATTTTTCTGTTGTGTTTTATCCATGCTTTGTAAGTAGTTTTCCTTACTCTTTTCTTTTAATATGAAGGAGTGACATGTGTAGGAAAGTTTGTTTCATGATAGAATTATTTTTATTTCTATGTGATGAGTAATATCTCTCCTTTGGTTCATTTACATAACTTAAGTGGCAACAGGTTATATTTAAATTTGTTGAAAGTGAAACTAAGACTCGGGAGAGCGATGATCTTCTAACTTGAGTGCACTCACATTGACCGGTTGGCTAGTAAAATAGTTTAGTTGGCAATGCAACTTTTAGGGAAAAATAATTTAATGATCTGTTTCTATTAGGTGTTTCTAGGTGATAGACAGTTGCATAAAACTAATAGAATACTAAGTGTACCTACACACTCAAAAGAGGGTAGGTAGTCATATGTTCCTTGTTTACACATAATTTATTATTTTATTCTATCAATCCTTTTACTGCTTATGTCATTATCTTCATTTTACTTTTCTTTTGCAATGAAATAGATGCATGTTTAGGAATTTAGATTTGCTTAGATCTTCTTTTATTTAATTAATGTAATCGTATTTTCAATGACTCCTAATTTTTTTTATACACTGATCACTTGTAAAATTAAAATTTGTTGCAAAAAATAATGGCCAAAGTTCTTTGCTAGCACCAAGATGGCGTAAATAATATGTATGCTCCTATTTTTCACTGGCTACATTAATTTATAAGCATTTCATTCCTACTCATAATCAAGGTCATTAAACGTGAAGGGTGGTCTTTAACATCTCAAAATTCTCCAAACCAATTTATCCAAATAAGTTATCTTTAGATTTAAGATTTTAGGAAAAGTTATAAGAAAAACCACTTTAATTGACATTCCAAACTAAAGCCTAATAGTGGTAGACTAGAATTAGCCTATGGGATTTCTTTCATCGCTTCTCTGTGGGATCGATACTAGGGTCTTAAGAGAAATCCCCATATTATTTGAAATGTTACGTATACTTGCGTAGTACACCTAATGTGTAAACTATTTTTTAAATTTTATAATATTTCGATTTTGCACACTAGCTGCTAAATATAAATGGGGTCAAACTTTTGGCCATCTTTTGGAAGCTAAATTACTGCGTAATTGTGGGTCGGGTCATTAGCTCAACATAGATTTATACTTAGGTGGTTATCTAGTACATATAATTTGTTAGAAGGCTTTCCAAACCAAATTGGGTGTAAGCCCTTTTGTTAGGAGGGCTTTCCAGCTTTATAACCGAAGCTCCCTTTCTCCTCTTTTCTGGTGGCATCCTCACCATTTTGGTAGTTATAAGTCTCGTCACTTGAAGATCCACCTGATAATCATATAATAGAGTTTCATCTCTCTTACCTTGGTGCTTCTGAGGTCACTTATAGACGACACAATTCACATATTACTAATCAGGGATCTCTGGATGTGTTAGGTCAAATACCTTCACGATCAAGTAGACTTAGGGTATTAGTGGCGTGTGATGACAGGACTGTGGTACCCTGACCCAGCTACCTCCTCCTTCTAAGGACTACACCCTTCTTTAACTACCTCTATCAAGCTCTATCACTCATGTTGTCTTTGTTGGTATCAACCTGATGGCCTGATTACCGATATGTTGTCGCTCGTTTGGGATACGATGATTTGTCCTCTGCTCATATGACTCGGATGTGCTTTGACATATCGGGAGTCCCATCTGTATTATTCAATTATTTTGCAAGCTCCAAATGCTGATGAGTTTTGTTACCCATGTAGGGACCATGAGAGAGTCACTCACCGCTCTATGACTTAGCTAGAGCTTTGAAAGTGTTAGAGCATTTCTTTGCGAGATAACCTTCTTTTGATAGCCCTATGCTAGTTGTTACTACTAATGTAAACAAAACTACTTTAGAAAAAGAGTATCCTTAAATAATACCAAGATGTAATTAACCAAATTGGATACGTCCCCTTAGGAGCGCTCTAGACCTAAGAACATGAAAACACACATGAATCTCTAGTTTTGGGTAGTTAATGTAGGTATTCTTTTAGAGATACTGGTCCAAGATGCTTACACCTAATTTTGTTTGAGCATACATAATTGGCCTATCCTTGTGAGTTTTATTACACGTAGACTCTCTATATTCTTTCTCTTTCTCTTGTTTGTTCACTTCGTTATTTGTCTGTCTCTTTCGGTTCCTCTCTTCTCATGATCATTCATATGATCCAAAAGAGAGATTTATTTGAAAAAAGAAAGTATACAATGATAGAAAAATTGATGATTCATTTAAAAAATATAATGAGAAAAAGAGTGAAAATAGTGACACCACGATGTCTAATCAGCATACAAACTAAAAATTGCCCCTCAGTGCTTAAACGACAAAAGCTAAGACTTAAGTCAAGCGATGGATATTTCAAATTTACTAAAGAATGGTGGTGGATTTTTTTATTGTAGGGGCCACCATTGACCTCGAAAGATTTCTATTTAAATGATGGGATACTTCATTTAAAGAATATTATATCATTCCTATGAATAGAAATATTATGTTGGAATAGATCTAGTAATCAGATGATGAAAAATATTTGAGTTTTATGGATTTGTAGAACCAAGATTATTCTCTTAACTCATGGGCATAAGCTAAGGCTTATTTTTTTCTAGAGTCTGATATTCCTATGAGGGGGCTCCCTCATAGTTAATTACTTCTCAAGAATTAGTCCAAAGAGCAGTCTTGATAAAATTTATGCCTTATATCTCTCTTGTTCATTAATGGATGTCTGTGAGATAGTCAATCTTGAGACTTGGATGAAAGAGTAAGCTTGAATATGAGTTGACTTCACTTGAGTTGAGCAGCTTTAATCTGGTTGAGTTAATTTCCATTTTAAAAGTTCATTTTAAGTTAAAATTTAATCTAAGTTGGTTGTTGGATTTTGGAAGAGGTGATTAAACTTTCAAATTTTATTTGATGGGAAATTAATCTATTAAATTTGTTAAATTTTTTAAATTGGTCTGAGGATTAATATGATTTATTTTAAGTTTTCTTTTTAAAAGTTCAAAGGTTTTAATTATTGGTTGAAGTTTATTAGAATGTATTAAAGTTGGTTGAATTTAGAATTAATTGTTGAAGTTATTTAATTTAAAGAGGTTTGAAGCTTTAAAATTTATTAAGGCTTGTTAAAATCCATATAAGTTTATTAATTTTGTTAAGATTTGTTTTAAGGTTATTAATTTTATTAAAATTTATTAATGTTAATATTTTGATTAAATATGATTTATTAAAGTTCATTTTAGTTTTTTAAAGAGTTTGTTAAATTTTATTTGAACTAATTAAAATTCATTAAAGTTCAATTTATTTTAACTTCAGTTAGTTATTTAGGTTGGTAGAAGTTGATTAATTTTTTGTCAGATTTAATTTGTTTTTTAAAGTTTCTTCATTCTTAGGGTTTGAACTCAGCATTTGGGAGTCAAAATGATAGCATAAAGATTGAATATGAAAGTCTTTAAAAGATAAATTTGGAGCTGAATTGAACTGAGTTGGGTCTAATCTGCATATGTTTAGATTCGATTTGAATATGATTGGAATTGATTGTGCTTGGGTAAAGTTAAGTTGAATTGATTTGAGACACATCCTAGTCAAAGGGTGGAAAAGGGTATAGGATTTTCTGATGAAGGAGAAGCCCTACACTAAATGTTTATACATAGGAGGCTACATGCGGACTAACCTAAATTTGAGAGTAACCCACTTGGTCAAGATGCCCATGACTTTCCATAATCTCGGGTACATTAATAGCCTTAGATTATTAACTAGTTAAATAAAAAGAGGTCTCTCTTGTCATTATAGCAATGACTTAAGATAGCCCTTCTTGTTATAAAGTGTTTTTGAGTATCTTCATCCACAATATGAATTACTTCATTCTAAGATACTTTTATAGTCCAAGGGGGTAGGATGTTTTGTTTTATATGTCATCGTCCTTAATTTTATCAATTTGGTACCAACTAAGCTAATATTGGGCTTCTATACATGACCCATTGTCGGCACTATTTTTGGTGTGGGGTTTGCCCGTAAGAAGTTGTCGGTCATCGGAATTGAAATCCTGTTGCCCGCTTCGGAAGGACGTTTTTTAAAAAATTTAGTTTTGAAAAAGATGAAGTCAAACTGACCCCATAATTTTCATAGTTTAGATGAAAGAGCACTTTATCTCAAATCATGTATCTATCCCGAAGGATGAACGCAAGAATTGAGAGTGAGGCTCGATCAAGTAAACTAAAGAAAGTTATGACATTCATTTGGTCTGCGAAACCAATGTATTGGCCGACAAGTTCCCCTATTTAATATAAGGAATTAAATAGGGTTTATATTATGCTGGGTTCGGGAAAA